>NC_142012.1:147823778-148036278 GCF_049901735.1 Notechis scutatus | reverse complement strand
CTGGCCACTATGGAAAACCCTAGCCACAGAGTCATCAGAGAAGCCATAGAGATTGAAAAAAGACCAGAAAGCATGAACAGAAGAGATGATTCCACCAGGCTGTCAATCATTTGGAAGCCTGCACTCACAAACAAAAAAATCTCCACACCACAAGCCAGGCAAACACCTGGGCACAAACAGATCCCCTGATACCTCCAGCTCAAACACACCCCAACCAGGCACCCAGATGAAACCCAGCTTCCTAACTAATGATAGCCGTCCATTTACCCGAAGCCAAGCTGCACTAAAGACCTCCATTAAAGTAACACAATGCTGCCAGCCAATCAAGATACAAAAGAGCCAAAAAACAGACAGAAGATATCAGAGACACCCATTAAGCAGAACACAGCAAACTCCGAGACCAATAAACACAGACCAAGACTCCCAACCAATCAGGATGAAGAAAAAACCATTCTGGCACAGCAATAGGCTGCCCCAAATTTAAATCTGAAACCACTGTAAAAGTCTGACCCACAGACGGACACAATACAGAGCCTGATGATGGCAGATGAGATTCTGCTGAAACGTTGCTACAACTTTAAAAGAACTACAATGACGTGGGAAAATACCGAACCAAGCCGAACACCATACATGTAAGTACCCGCAAAAACTTAAGAAAACATATATATATATATACATTGTCCTCTCCCTTCCCACTTATCACAAAAAGCAAGTTTTTACCTTCTATAAAAAGACAGGTTTCTCAATATCCATTTGTTGATTCCATAGGGAAGGAGAGTAAACTTTCCTTTTCAGCACCTCAAAATTGCCACTTATAATTCTCTTCTGGAAAGTATCATTCAAAAAGCCATCGTTTTCAGGATGTTAAATGTATCTTAAAGTCCTGGGTCAGCCAAGAAAAACTTTCACTTCAAAAACTTTCTCCTCTTCCTCCTGCACATTCTTACCCAGCTGCCGGCTTCTTTGTGGCGGCCATTACGGACCGCCGCTGCACCGTCTTGAGAAAAGGGGGTTTTGCCGGCCAGGGAGGGGGTCTGCAACACCCCCAAACCCCTCTCCGGATCCCCCTATCTTCAGCCGCCCCTGCAGGGCAGCCTTAGCCTCCAAACCCGTCCGGATCGGAGGCACCAAAACGGCTAGCGCCGCAGGGATCGTGCAGAATCGCAAATCCCTGCCACTAGCGAAGCCGACAAACTTGAAGTCCGGTGTTTTTTTTAATCTAAAAGAAAGTCCCTTTATTATGCTTGTAGAGAGCATGGTTGTCAGAGCATGAAGTTCTGGTTTTATCACTCACTATCTAAACTTACCTTGATGTTTTATCTCTGCAGAAGGTGGTTTGATTGCTTCTCTGACCATAAGGTGAGTTCTCTAGATAATCGTTTGATAAAAAATTAATGAGACCTTAGACACTCTTACAAATGAGGGCTCTCTAGAACAGGGGTGTCAAACTCGATTTTATTGAGGCCCACATCAAGGTTTTGTTTGACCTTGGGTGGGCAGGGTGGGGCATGGCCAGCGTGGGTATGGCCAGCTTGACGTCACTCATGTCAGGAGTGCCTGTGGTGGCCCAAATGTTCAGCCAGTGAAAATGGGCTCCTGAGTTGTCTTCAGCTGTGATGGCCTCCTGAAACCCTCTGCCAGTAAAAACGAAGCTCTGGAGAACAGCCTGCAGTCCTCCCCAGCTCCATTTTTGCTGGCAGAGGCACCACGGGCCAGTCCTTTGCTGTTTCCAGGGTGGCCCTGTGAGTCAGATCTAAGCATCCCATGGACAGGATCTGCCCCATAGGCCTTGAATTTAACACCCCTGCTCTAGAGAATAACTTGATTCAATTATTATAGATAAACCAGGAGGCTTAGAATGATGAAAAAACTTTTGGAACATGTAGTCCATATATTTTCTTTCTTTTTTTCTGACCTTCCCCAACCCTCTTCTACAAGAAGCCCATCTTCAAAAAAATTTATGCTTATGGAAAGGGAGCTGGGATACTTTTGATTACTAAAATTTAGTCCTTGGCAGGTTGTTCCCACCTGGCATAAATATATAAGTTGGAGGAAGCAGGCAAGCAACATACATTTGTTCATAAAGCAATCTTTTTTTTCTTAAGCTACAGCGCTTCTAAGACTACTATTTAATAATCAGCTATAACATTGAAATTTGTCTCTCTCATTTCCTGGCCACAATCAAATTAGGTAGAGAATTTTTCATGCATTTTTTTCTATCTGTTCACATTCTCATTTGATGAAAGTGAATTTGTTTTAGAAATTATTTTACAAGCTAAGAAAAAAAGAATTTGGGAGTTATCTATATTGGCAGAATATGTTCCTGCACTTATTTCATTATGAGGTATTAATATGCTGTCTTTTATTCTTCAGTCATCTCTTCCATGGTGTGCAGTTTCTGTGGCTTCTTCAATTCTATTAACTCCTGTCATTCCTAAAAGGGACCCTGCTCTTTAACAAACATTTGAAGAACTACTCTGTCCCTGAGAAGTACAATCCATTCAATTTGCCTACCCACAATGTTGTTATAAAATTTTGAAAAGCCTTTTATGACTCACTTCATTCAAATAATTTCCTACTTGTGGCCCTTTAAGGTGACAACAGAAATATGTCTTCTACTATTCACAACAGCAAAAAATAAAAATATCCATTTGCAGATGTTATTCATTCAGGGTTGATAATCCAGGGTTCTAGGAAGTACATGTAGTCACTACATGTAGTGTATGCCACTATTAACGGGTTAAGGAGCATCAGTAGGAACGAGTTATTAATATGAACTCACGGAAGTCCTAACAAAGTTTAAACATTTGTTTAAGCATCAAAATAAAAACAAAAGCAGAAAGAGTAAGGCAAATCCAGCATGGCAGTTTCAATGGCCTATAAACGGGAAGCAGTGGAAGTATATTCATACTTGCATGAAAAATAATCTTATTAAGGAAACAAATTACTGGCTGCCAACATAATTTTGTCTGCCTTCAACTTCTGTCAGTGCCATGGGCTTTTCAGATCAACCCACTTCAAATGCAGAGAGTCTTTGGGTTTGCATAATTGGCCCTGAAATAATCCCTTTGTTTCAAGTTTGATAGAATCACTTGTAGTGCATCCAGCAACTGCCAGAAGATTAAGGTGGTAATGAGATTGTACCTTTCCCTATTCTCGTTAGTTTGTCAGGACAAATAATTGATGTGCCATTTTTTGTTCTTGCCGTGAGAATGGATTAACACAATGACATTTTCTATTCTCAAGAAGCTGTTTTTAAACATACTTAGCAAACTAAAATAGATCTGTTGGTCTCTGCAAAATGAAAACAGGAATTGCTGGTTATAATTGTTTTCTTTCCCCCTCCCCTTTCTTGTATAATTCTGAGCTGTAGGATTTTAAATTGCTTTTAACTGTGGCTGTGCAAATCAATGCCATGGTGTGTTCCAAGCAGTCCTGCATTTATTTTGTTTGTTTGGCACTATACATAAAGATATTCTGGGGAGAGGGTCGGCAATAATATTAAAATTAAAAAAGTAACATCTTACTGATTTACAGATTCTTTAATTATAGTAAAACCAATGAAAGATAGCTTCAAATTATATATCTCACCATATTGGTTATGCTCATCAATATTTGATTAAGCAGATTGGCTTCAGCCTGATGGAAAATATAATAGTTAATATCAACTTCTTCCTTTGATATAAGATCTTGCAGTCATAGCACCATTGCAGATATAAGTACACAACACACAGTAGCAAACAGATCTCATTTGTTTTAGGCACTGAATATTTTAACAGAGATCAGTAATGGCTGATCCTATCAAGACATCAATTGGTACATTACAGATTTAAATAAAGTGTATATGGGTTTAATCAATATTGATTCTTATTAAAGTACATGAATTCTTTTTCATGAATTTTATAAAGAATTCATAAATTCTTGGTGAGTGTTTAAGTGAACAGATGGCAAACTTATAATTCCAGAGGTACCTTGAACAGCTTGACAGCTCAGATCCACCAATAAAGAAGAATATTTGTAGCTCAGGATTGAAATTAGGGTTGAAAGGTTTCATTCATTCTAGCACTGATGGGGTTACCTAATTTGGGTAATGAAACATCTTCAAGAAAACAAGCAAGCTCAGAGAGCACCAAGGTTCCTTCAACTCAGACGCAGCTAGCCTATGGCAGAGTTGCATCTTTATGCAATGTGGTGCTGTGAAATATGGTTGAATTGGCACCCCAAAGGTGCTTTCCAGAAACTCCAGTTGCCTCTTGAAAAAGCACCTTTCGGGCAACCATGACCTGGATGACTCCATAGACATTTAGCTTGAGTTGGAGGATATCTCAAAACATGACCCTGAGCAGCTAACAATGCTAAAAATAAGTAAGCAAATAATATGTATATATAAAAATAGCTGTTAGATCCGTGTATATGTCATTTCTTCAGTGGAAGAAGAAAAAAAAAAAGGGGGGGGGGAGACTGATAAAGAAATCCTTTCTTGATGTAACTTGAATATATTTAATCTTATATCAAATTTGTATAACCCACACATGATACAATGGAGGGAGAAAACCCAGATGGCCAGAACCTATCACCTCTGAGAGGCACAGCCAGGAGATGAGAAGATCATAAAAAATTCCACAGTGAGATGTGTCCTGGGAATCTCTGGAAAAGTTCATTCTAAAAAGAGAGTGGGTGGAAATTAGGTATGCCCTGGGAAACTGTGAAAAAGATCATTTCTACAGAAGGGGTCGGGGGGGGGATTAATATACTGGCTTTTGTTTCACTAAATACACATCGAGATAAGGGAAGGGGTTCTAATCTCCCTTATCTATCCCTGTATACCTGAGGGACATCAGATGCTGCTTTGAACTCCTACATGAATTGTCTCATCTCAATAAAGGATTCCTTTTGATATATTTGGTTTTCAGAAGTTCATTCTTGTTAAGTGAATGGGAAAAAGTTCTGTAGCCTGACAATAACATACATACCATAACATCCACGAGAAATTACAAAGACATTCATTAGCACAATCAAGAACTGGGCTTCATCACATACTTGGGGCTCTAGACTTGATCACAGAAATGTGTCTTCAAGGCCTTGTGAAAGGTCAACATACTCAGGGTTAAACTGATCTCCAGATGGATGGAATCTAAAGGACAGGCACCACAGCAGAACAAACTCCCCTTCTGGTCTTCTGGTTTCTGTTTCTTCTACAGCTTTATGAATAATTGCTTTGCAGCATAACTCAGAGAAAAGACTTGAACACATGTATAATAGATCGTAAATTGTGGAGATTATGTCGTTATTAACTTTAGTCAGCAACTCATATTGATTTTAGCTATATCCAGATGGAATCAGTAATTTCTTATTCCCGTGCCATTCACACACAAATAAAATTTGGATGAATAAGATTTTACATCTAAATTTGATAGAATATTATTTAAATAATTATTTTTATGAGAATTGGTTACAAAGTTATCTTTTCATCACTATCATAAATATGATTGGTTACTACAAAAAAAGGCAGACACTAAACAAGGACTATGTACATTTTTTCTTTATTGTTTTTGTTATTGTATATCTCCCAGAGTCACATTTTTTTTTAAGTTGGGCAGCCTTATAAATCTAGTTAAGTAACATATTCAGAACTGAGCTTCAAAATAGATTAGAAGGCTGCCAAATCCTGCCTTTTTAAGAATCAAAACAATTGTTGTCTGTGAAACATGGCTTTGTCTGTGAAACATGGCTCAATGCATCTCTCCCCGACTCCATTACCACAGTAAGAGACTACCATGTTTACCGATCAGATCGTGAAAATCGTCGAGGAGGTGGTGTTGCTATCTTCTATAAAAAATCCTTACATCTAAAAAATATCCAAGTTACCCAGGAGCTTGCTCTTCCTGAGACCATCATCTGTGAACTATCCTTAAATATCACAATTCGATTCTTACTATGTTACAGAGCACCTGATTATGACATCGAACATGTAAACAAGCTAAATACATTACTAACATGGGCTGCATCCTGCCCATACCCTTTTATCTTTCTTGGTGATTTCAATCTACCTCATATTGACTGGACCCTAAATGATTGTACAACTGAAATCATACACACAACCTTCTACAATGCTATTACAAATCTGGGACTGGAACAACTAGTAACCAACAACACTAGACTAAACAACTGCCTCGATCTCATCTTCTGCAATAGTTTGAATTTAATTTACGGAATACAAACTAAAGAACCCTTTTCCAGTAGTGACCACAATATGATTGACTTTTGTCTCAACATACGTCCACACAAAAATCACCACAATGATGTAATCCCCTATTGTAACTTCAAAAAAGGCAACTATGATCTTATAGACAACGATCTCTCATCCCTTGATTGGCAATCTCTATTCACTGGATGCAATACTGTTGAAGACCATTACAACATATTTTTACTTGAAGTCAAAGAGTCATCAAACTATATGTACCAACAACAACTCCCAAAACAAAACAAAAAAGCAGATTACCCATAACAATAAGGAAACTTCAATCCAAAAAGAGATCACTCTGGCGGAAAAACAAATCTGGTCACGTTGCCAATTTCAAAAACCGATACAAAAATTTATGCCACCAGATAAAGACCGAATGCACCAATGATCACATTAAACAAGAGGAAAACCTTCTAAGCACCAATTCCACCCGTGCTTTTTACAATTTTGTAAACAATAAACTAAAAGACTCAAGGTCCATCCCTCCCATGATAGGACCTGATGGTAAAGACTGCAACGACGACACCATTAAAGCCAACATCTTTAACACATTCTTCAGCTCAGTATTTGTAAACAGCAATGGATCATGCCCAGTATTTCCTAGCCGTACCACAGATAACAACAATGATTTAATACATATCGATTTCACAGAAGACAATGTTGAAAAAGCACTACACAATCTAAAACCATCCCTATCTATTGGACCGGATGGAATATGTGCCTACTTCTTAAAAAAGCTATCCACTGCCATAGCCAAACCTCTAAGCATAATCTTTGAAAAATCTTTCAGGACCAGCTCCTTGCCTAACCTATGGTCACAAGCCACAGTCATCCCCATCTTCAAAAAGGGAGACCCAAGCCTAGTTGAAAATTACAGGCCAATCTCCTTATGCTGCGTCACCTGTAAAGTCATGGAATCAATTATTAACCAATCCATCATCCTCCACTTAGAGACAAATAACCTACTCTCCAATAAACAATTTGGTTTCAGAAAAAAACTATCCTGTAATCTGCAACTCTTACACTGCAAAAACATATGGGCGACACAACTCGACCAGGGCAAAGCAATAGACGCAATCTACATAGACTTCTGTAAAGCCTTTGATTCAGTGGTACACGACAAACTACTCCTAAAAATAAAATCCTATGGTATCTCTGGACAACTGAATAACTGGATAGAAGCATTCCTGTCAAACAGACAACAAATGGTCAAAATTGGGAGTGTCCTATCAAATCCAGTACCTGTCAATAGTGGTGTCCCCCAAGGCAGTGTTCTAGGACCAACTCTCTTCATACTCTACATAAATGACCTCTGTGATCATATTAAGAGCAATTGCGTTCTCTTCGCTGATGATGTAAAGCTGTTCAATACCACAGACAATACTGCTACCCTACAAAAAGATCTTGACTATGTATCAGAATGGTCAAACAAATGGCAACTTCAAATCTCAACAAATAAATGCTCTGTCTTACATATTGGCAAAAAAAATCAGAAAATAAAATACAAGCTGAATAGTCAAGATCTTGTTGATGACCCAAGCTCTGTAAAGGACCTTGGAATACTCACCTCTAATGATCTAAGTGCTAGAGCCCACTGCAACTACATAGCCAAAAGGCATTAAGAGTTGTTAACCTAATCAAAACATTTGCTAGACCAATACTCGAATACAGTTCATCAGTCTGGAACCCACATTACGTATCTGATATTAGCACAATTGAGAAAGTCCAGAAATATTTCACAAGAAGAGTTCTCCACTCCTCTACTCGTTGTAGAATACCTTATGCCACCAGACTTGAAATTCTAGAACTAGAAAACCTTGAATTACGCCGTCTTCGGTCTGACTTAAACATGGTATATAAAATCATACATTGCAATGTCCTACCTGTCAATGAATACTTCAGCTTCAACCATAACAACACAAGAGCACACAATAGATACAAACTCAAAGTTAACCGCACCAAACTTGATTGCAGGAAATACGACTTCAGCAATAGAGTGGTCAATGTCTGGAATACTCTACCCGACTCTGTAGTTTCTTCCCCAAACCCCAAAAACTTTAACCTTAGACTGTCTACTATTGACCTCACCCCTTTCCTAAGAGGTCTGTAGGGGGCGTGCATAAGCGCACCAACGTGCCTACCGTCCCTGTCCTGTTGTTTCTCTTATTCTTTTATTTTTCTTATATGTACCCATTTCATGTATTCACAACTATGTATACACTTATACTTATTATCTTGTAAACAATTGGCAAATCAAATAAATAAATAAATAAATAAATAAAAATTAATTCAAAAGGATTAGTGGTTGTTTGGCATAATTACTACTATAAAGTGACTCAACAGACTTAGTAATACCTGCCATCCTCCCATCCCATCCCAGTTTTAAGTTCATTTGCTTGCTTATTCATTCATACATTCATCCTGCCACAATGCAATGATTTGTCCAATTTGCAGTATGGCTTCTGGAATTATGGGTAAAAAGAGAAAAGAAGACAGATAAAGAATGATTTAGAGATACCCTGCTTTTCAGTTCCTCTTTAGTACTTTGTATCTCTTCTGGAAGCAGAGAGAAGAGGGCTGTTAATGCTACATTACCCTTTTCAATTTTGTCCAAATGATATAGTTGACTGGACAGAATTATTTTAACCCCCAGTTGTCAGGGCTCTACAAATGTCAGGAAATCCTAGCTTTGTGGAAATTATCTAACTAAGAGAACAGGAATGGAGTCACTGTATACATTCACCCACCTTCAACGGTTGAAACAAGACTGAATGAGGAAAGGAAACTCAAAACCTTCATGGGAGAATGGGACAGTACTGTAAAAGTGTCCAGAAATATTACATAAGTCTGTAGCTTCTGTTCCCCCCCCGCCCATTCAGAAAATGTCAAATTTCTGATATGGCTACCGAATCACAGATGAAATAAATAAATAGTAAGTTAATTTTTAGCAATTAACTCTTGTCTGAGGGAATCATACTTAGACACATTTCCCCCCATGGTGCCATCTTTTTAAGATCAAGAATGGATTAAGACCAAGACCAGGGATGGGGCCCTTTTACAACCTGTAGACTTCAACCTCCAGAATTCCTGAACTAGAACGGCTGGCTCAGGAATTTTGGAGTTGAAGTCCACAAAGGCTGTAGTTCCCCACTTTTGATCTAGACTATATTTGGGGATTACATAATTTTGTTGACTCAAATGTGGGCAACTGCTGAATAGCATTTCTATCTAATTATTGACCTCTATTTCAAATTGCAGCTGCAGGTCTTTTGTTAATTGCTGAAATATGGCTTGTCTGCATTTTGCAATACTGAGGCATCTGTCCTACTTTTTTCCATACTGAATATTCTGCATTGATCATGAGATCAGCAGTGCTGCAATGATAAATGTGCCAATCCCACCATGAGCAACTTTTCTTGTTTCAATTGCCACTCTGAATGGTATGTGAAGCTCACAGCATCCGCCCACATCCCAAAAATGAAATATTGAATCGCAACTGGATTTTTCTCAGCAAAGAAAGTGCAAAGGCATCATAATAAGCCAAGTTCTGTAAAGGAAAGAACAGTATTTATCAGAATACTTCTCAGATACAATTATTTCTCAGCAATGTTTTAATAGATAGTACAAAGGTTCAAAAGGATCCTGAGCTTCGACAATTCTTCAAGGGTATTGCTGGAAAAAAGTACTCTTCTGTTTCTAAGAGACTCAATAAGTTGAATTGTCTCATTGCTGTACACCAAGAAGGTAGACTGCATCATCTCTGTAACATGTTCAGGAATAATGCCCAGTGGTGGGATTCAATTTTTTTTACTACCAGTTCTGTGGGCATGGCTTGGTGAGTATGGCTTGGCTTGGTGGGCATGGCTTGGTGGGTGTGGTGAGGAAGGATACAGCAAAATCTCCATTCCCACCCCACTCCAGGGGAAAGATACAGCAAAATCTCCATTCCCACCCCAAATCCCCTTCCCTTCCCACCCCACTAACCTGCTTTCCAGCTCCGTTCTCCTGTGCAGGGCAACAAAAGAAGACCCAGCCGATAAGCTGGGACTTGGGAGGCAGAAAATAGATGGGGGGGCAGTCAGAGGTGGTATTTGTCAGTTTTCCAAACAACTCAAAATTTCTGCTACTGGTTCTCCAGAACTGATCAGAACCTGCTGAATACCACCTCTAATAATTCTCCTATTTCCTACAAGTCTGTTTATAAGCAAAGCAAAATATCTAATACTGCACTACACCACTCATATCAATGCCCTGCATTATGAATACTGTGCATTGTTCATTCTCAACAGTAAGCAATGAAGCAGTCTCTTAAGGAAAGCCAGCAGTGTCATGAAATTTAATAGAGGAAGAAAAAAATTGCTATTGTCAACATTGAGAAGTAGTAATACTAAATACCAAGTGTAGGATGCTGAAATCAGTATGGTGACCCTCTGCTTCAGCATCATATGTTTGAAGGTTTCTGAATGCAACATATTTACAAACTCTGTGAATTCTCAGTGTTGGGAGAGAAAGGAAGAGAAAAGAGTTGCCTTATGGGGTAAATGAGTGGCATAAAAACAATTAATTACATAAATATAAACAAATAAAACAGGATGCTTGTGGATCATTAGAGGTAGTAATAAATACACCTTTCCAAACAAATAATGTGTCTGGAATATAATAACAGATGGAATCTTATTGCCCTTATTTACAGTAATTCCTGGAAATACTTGGATTATCCAATAGAAGTATAATGAATATTGTTTTCATGGCCCTTTTTTGTTGAAAATAGTTAATGTCTGGTAATAGCTTATCCAGTGAATTTATGGTATGATTAGTTTTTGTTTAAAGCAATATTGATTAAAGCAATATTCATTACACTTCTATTGGATAGTCCTTTCAAAACATTCCTTTCATGATGATTTTCCTTGAAACTGACAGAAAGAGTAAGAATCTGGGAAACAAAAAAAAATCATGGAAAACAAATAAAACCTGTAATATTTCTGCACATTTTTCAGCTCATATTTTACTAAGAGAAGTGCAGAAATGCTGTATATCAATTATGAAACATTATCTTGGAAAAATAAACCAAAAACATCAGTGCTGAGGAAATCATGAAAATGAATCTCATTTTATCTTGTAGCCAAAGAAAGATATGTGAAATACTTAGCAACTTTGGCCCAAACTTTGTTCCTTTGAGTTCCAGTTTCTTTGGCTATGTTTCTTTTGCACCACCCATTTTTCAAAACACAAATTTGGTAGACATTTTCAAGGCTCATCATTCTAAGTTCTAAGGTCCTGTTCTAAGCTTTGTTTGTCAGTTCATGAGAAGTAAAATTGATTTATCCTTGGCAAAATCTCTCTGTGTAATAGCAAAGAGTAGACACCAACTTAATGACATGTGATCAGTCAACATGAACCTAGGTACTATAAAAGCAAAAATTAGCAGATATCCATTATTTTGTAACTTTTGCCAGCCATTCTTCTTTATTTTTAGAACCAATCAAAAGATTTTATGAGATTAATCTATTCCTCTCTAACATATTTTAGAATCAGAAAAAAGAAGAAGAATATTCGCAAAACACTTGGGATCCATAAACAGAAGCTTGTAATGTTGTGATTCAACTTTGAAGCTGAGTAATTACCTAATAAAACTTTCATCTAGAAATAGTCCAAGGTTAGTGTAAAACCTGTAATTTACACTTTACAAGTGCTGTCTTATTCGCAACCCTTAAAGGGGGGAGCAACTTTCCTTCTTTCTTTCTTGTCTTTACTATCAATAACCAAAGCAATCTGCTTTGGGCCCCTGATTTATTTGCTAACATAAAAATATAGTGATTTTGTAGAACACTGGCAGAAACAATGAAAAAAGTCTTAGATCATAGCAGGAAACATAGTTAACATTAAGGCAATGCATAAGATGTTAAATGAGAAAGCAAAATAAAAGATTCTTTATTGTATTCTGTGGTCTAAAGATTTATTTCCATATCTCCTTGTGAAGTTGTAGAGGTTATGCTCTGAAGGAAAACAGGGAAATAACTTATGAAATTAAGCCAGTTCACATATAAGCATTATATTGTCTTTAGCATCGAATTTAGTTTGGTTTGTTTATTTGTAGTAATTAAAAAGCAGTGCAAACTCTTTTCAATAATAAGACAACAATTTAAGAAGAATGCATTAAAGTAGCAATAGCATTACTGCAATTGGTGTTCATCATATGAAATAGCAGTATCTTGCAGCTTTTTTTTACTTTTCTCAGCTACTTAGAATCAAATGATGACGTAATGCATGTGTGAATGAGCCATCTAAGGTGGTTCACATACATGCATCACATACAGAATATTGATTCTACTTATTGTCAACTAAAAATAATGTCCTTGAAAGCTCTGTTGCACAGGATATGCACATACAAGATAATTGAACCTAAGAAAGTCAAGTTTTAGTGCATCTCAATGTATGAATTTTTACAGAAAATTTGTGAATTGAGAATTTATAAGCAAGAGGATATCATTCTTATTTTATTTCAGGTTGTTTGCATGTTGGAATATGTATGCAGGTGTGTATTTGTTTCATTCCTTCTCTCTCTCTCTCTCTCTCTCTCTCTCTCTCTCTCTCTCTTTCTTTCTCTGTCTGTCTTTTTGTCTCTCTCTCTCTCTCTCTCTCTCTGTCTCTGTCTCTGTCTCTCTCTGTGACTTTCTCTCTCTCCAAAGTATCTTGAACTTCCAATGAAACTTCTTTATATTTCCAATTCCAAGATAAATGAGGTAAATTATTTTTACCTTTCAGCCAAAATTTCTTCTCTATCCTGAATGTGTTAATGCATTGCATATAGCTCCCATGTGGTGAGAATATCATCAAAAGTATTTTGGCCCACAACATAGACTTTAAATGAGAGTTTCTAGATTACACAGTATAATAAGTACATGCTTGGACTAAAGTTGAAATTTGCTTGTGCTTGTAGCATACTAACCAAAATGTGTTAAAACTTATCCCTATTTATATTTGGTTGGTTGGGTTTCACATTTTTAGCTCATCCTTTCATTTTCTTTACATTAGGAAGGAATGATGTACATAAGTATGTCAAACACAATCCCAACTTAGCTTTACTTTTGATGTACATAAGTATCATGTACATAAGTATGTCAAACACAATCCCAACTTAGCTTTACTTTTCACTCCTGCTATGTTTCCCTTTCTATAGAAGAGGAGTAAAAATATTCTTCCAGTCTTCATATGCAAATGTAGTTTTTATGCATGCCTGAAGCAATTTTCACAGCCATTCTGTAGACAATTTGCATCCAAATGTTACATGTTAAATTTCTCTAATAAAACTATCTACATATTCAGCCTTATCATTGTCATAATGGTACTTCATGGCACATGACTTCATTTTTATTCATTTTTCTTAAATGTGTATCCATTTCATTAAACAATTGAAAAAGAAGTTCATTGAAATTAGAAAGCTAATAAACTTTAATAAATAAATAAACAAATATCACTGTCATTTTCATACACCTAAAATTGTATGAACAATACAATATTGCTTGGGTCATTCAGCTTGCTGGAGATTCCTTATGTCCATTTCAAAATATTTTTTAAAATATTTTCTTAAAAAGCAATCTTCAACATGAACTTAAAGAGTTTTGAGATCCTCCCATTATCTATGCAAAATAAAAAAACAAACACTAAAAACAAAGCAGAAGCATTTTATTCTATTTAATAGGACAGCTTTATAACCAACCATCTGTAATAAATTCAGGACTTCATTATTATTATTATTTGGCCTTCCAGGTCTTATGAAAACAGGTCTTAAGTCAACTCTGGGTTTCTTTGTCCTTCTTATATCACTGCACTATTTTTCCAAAAGTATAATTGAGCATTTCAAAGTCTTGAAGCCATTGTGGTCTCAAAGGCTTTTGGTGATGAAATCTGAAAAATGTAATTGATTTTTTTTTTGTGGCTTCTAAGGTCTCCACTATTTGTTTATGATAAGGTGATCTAACTTCTATTCTCTGGAGGTCCTCCTTTTGAAATAACTGCTGAATGGAGTTAAGAAAGAAGAGTACCAATCCAATACAATATATATAACTTTGCATTATTGTTAGGACATTTAAGAAATATTTCTAACTAGAGTAAATGTTAGGCATTTAAGAAATATTTCCAACATGGGGGAACTACATATTGCATGATATTGCTATAATCACCAGTTACTCATTTTAAGTGCCTACATGATAATAGACTGCAGTATGAATTGTAATGATTAATAATAAAGTACTAAAAATGCATTACTATCAATAAGAAATTACAAAACCACAACAATATTCTGGGATAACATAATACAAATCATCAATGACAAAAATAAAATAAAATAATGTAGACACAATATTTCATATTGGAATTAACTGCAAAACTGAAAACTAAAGAAATCAGGGTATTTGAATGGGAGGCATTATGAACAACATGTATATCATACATTGTAATATTTGAATAATAAACATAGCAGATTATTTAGTGCTATAGAATAGCTACTTTTTTAATTTGCTGAATTTTTAGATTGCCTTTAATTAGTCTGTAAAAGTACTACAGTAGTGACATGACTTGTTTTCTCCTTCCAGCTGTATTGCCTCTGAAACCTCATATTATAGCCAGCTCTGAAATTTACATCTCAAATTTCATAAATGTCATGAATTTCAACTTCTAAGAAAGGTGAATTTGAATTTCTCAGTCCCGTGCAACTGGGAAATAAGTGCATGCACATAACATCATTATTAGTGGTTATCTGTTTTTAATTGTTCTTAGAATGCAGTATGGCAGGCTGACTCTGCCCATAGTTCAATCCTGACCAGCTCAAGGTTGACTCAGCCTTTCATCCTTCTGACATCAGTAAAATGAGCACTCATATTGCTGATTCTGTAAAACCACTTAGTACTGTAAAACACTATGAAATCAAATAAGTCTAAGTGCTATTACTAAGTGCTGTTACTATTATATTACTCTAAATATTTCTATGTTGTCCTGTAAACATCACAGATTTGCTTGGTTTTTTTTAAATGTAATTTTGTTAGCTTTCTTACGATCAGCTGAATAAATGCAAGAATTAACTAATTAACATATTCTGAATCATATATTTCTTCATATCAGCTTTCCACTTTATACTATGTGTCTATTTGATTTAATTATTTTCAACCAAACTAAACTATAGTTAAGCACAATAAGAAACAGAAAAAAACATGTGCTAAAGGGGATTTTAAAAAAAATAAAATTGTTCATATGCATCAGGAAAGAACTTTCCACATTGACAAATGTGAAATGAAAACCACAAGTCATCACAGTCCTCCTTTCATTTATTATAATTTATTTTGCAACACTTAACACTTCTATAGAGCATACCTTTATCATTCTATTCAGGCAGAACCCTCCAAGCTCTTTTAATTACAAACAAAACATGCTTGATGAATTTAATACTTAAATTCATACTAGTAGCATAACTTATACTAGTAGCATAACTGATCATGGATGAGCTTTAAAGAGATTCCAGCAATAAGTCAGTGAAAAATGTATTTAAGTTGGGATTTGCTACTCAGTTCAATCATTACAAGAAGGGAAAGAGAGTGAAGGAGATTAAAGATTTGCTTTATAAGTTTCATTTAATGGAAACTAAACCTGAGACATTAAGACTTTTTAAATGTTGAAAGAAAAAAAAGTAACGGTTGGGTTCCTACATAATAAGCAAAATATGACTTGCTTGTTTATAGTTTATTGTGTTACATAAAACAAATCATTAAAGTTTTCAAACATGTTTATAGCTTAGCATGTTGTGTGAACTCATTCAATTGTGATAATCAAATGGACCATGGCTACTCAAACAAGAATTCAATATAGTGAATTAACATATCAATTGAGCTGTAAAATAAGAATGTTTGGTTTTTGACTTTGCAGATACAGAAAATGGGAACAGTGAAAAAGAGAAAGGAACTGAGTGACTCTCAAATTTATCTTTTAATCAATGATTTGCCAGGGGTTTCTCACTCAGTGTACAAAGGCAGCAACATTTAATTTTATAATAGGTTTTGTCGCCTTTCTCTATCTTATCTGAACAGAAATGTTTGCCGTGCTGTCATGGAATTGATATAAGAAAAGACTGGCATGTAAGTTTTTTTTAAACGTTCCCAAATCTCCTTTTTCCAATAAAGAATGTTTCATTTTGCCAATCCTGTTCCTAAAATATTTTCCCCTATTTTAATCTATACATTTACCCACTTTTAGAAAACAAAATCCATAAAATTAAATGGGACTCACTTATGAGATGTCAAATTTAGGATTACTTGTTAATGTATACATAAAAATCAGATTATAAATAATAATAATCCAAGAGATGTTTCTCTTCAGTCTTTTTGAAAATGAGGAAATTATATGTATTGATATTTTTCTTAGTATTTTTATTTCTAGGTACAGTTTCCATGATAAATCTAATCTAAATCAGTATACATTTGGTTAAAGAAAGTGTGCAAAGAAAATATATATGAAAATACTGTTTAAACATTGGATTTAGTCATTCTGCTCTCCCTGGTTATACAATATTTCTCAAAATCTATTTGGTTAGAAATTATAAGTTATAAGCTTGATTTGTTGTTATGATTGCCATGTATCTATAAAATAATAGTCTTCAGAATTTTGTATTTTTCTAAGGGACATAATTCAGGACAGGCTTAATCTACAGAGTTTCTTAGAATTTGTACAGCTAGTGTGCCATCTACTGACAAACCAGCACAGAAAAAATATATTGCATGAAAATATATTTTACCAAAACATTTCTGTTCAATTGGAGTCTTAATTTCACACATACACATACATACATATCTGTCTATCTTTCTTTTGATCTGTGAAACAATTAAATGCAATTAAAGTTGTGAATTTTGTTGTGTGTATACTGTGTATATACATACAATGACAATAAAGAATTCAGTGCAATGCAATAAGTAGACCTAATGCACACAGACCAAATGTAATCACAACTTTTCTGTATTTTATTGTCTTAAAAAACAGCAAAAGTATGGTTGATAAATTCCAGGTTTCATCTGCATAACTAATAACAATGAAATAGTGAAAAATAATACAAGTCACCCATAATTTTAGGGTTTCTTTAAGAATGGACAAGAACTAGTGCCTATTTCAAAGATTCTGAAAAGAAGTGTGCATCAGTCACCATGAAGTTCCATTTTTCAAAGTCTCCTACTTAGCTTTAATTAACATCAGTGAGAAGTAGTCAGGTTAGATCACATAACATCCAAAATATTTCTTCTCCTACATAGGCTGTCAAACTCATGGGCCGCGGATCAGATGTGTCACACACTGGCCAAGCCTAGTTTAGTGAAGGGGGAAAAGTCTTGATATGTCATGTGACACCACCATGAAGACGTGAGTTGACACCCCTGTCCTGTAGCATAGAGTCAGTCTGGGTAATTTTGATCCATGGTATCTGTCTATGGCAGACTTTAATTTCCCAGAAAGCAGATGGGACTTATGTAGCTTTCATGTTGTTTTAAACACTTTAGCTGAGTATTTAGGAGCCATGGATGCTTCATTAAAATAGGGACTTGACTTGGTTCCACAGCTCTGAAGAGAAGGTTCAAATGATTGAGGCAATTGCCATTTTCAATATGCCATTCAAAAGAGAAACCATGGACATGATAAAAATATAGATCAGGAAATCTTCCAAGATATTCTGAAATTCATTAAATTCCATATGTCTCTGGAGGGGAATCAAAAATAATACCTAGTAGTCTTTTACTTGGGATAGTCTGATCAATCTTGTTTATGGATTATTTAATTATGATAAAAACTGATAAAACCCAAAGACAGAATCACTTAAAGTATTATCTGCATCTAAAAGCAATTCAAACATGGCATCTACAACATCATGAAGCCTGGTTTGCATACTGAAATCTCGATGGCAGTCAAGGTAACCATAAACTCCAAAGCAATGAAAACTTAGCTTCTGTATTGAACTCTTCCAGCATCATCCAACATCAAAACATCACAACTGCCTTTCTAATTTGAGAATGTTGTGCAGGATAAAGGTATATTAGTAAGATCCTTGTTCTGAATCCCTGGATACCATTCTAGAAATGAACCTTCAATTTTGACCCACTGATAGGTTCCTAATTAAAGAGATAAGATTCTGACTGATCAGTTCCATCCCTTTCTAACATTATCCTCCAAAAGCTGTATTGCATTGTATTAAATATACTGGTGAACAACGCTGTTAGAACACATACTCTAAATAAAGATTTACTCATACTTCGGAATTTAGACATGTATATCTGTCAGTATATTCATGAACTGGAATAGAGCTTGGTAACAAAGTCAGCCATGAATGAATAGGCATAGTAACTAAATCAGCCAATGAGGATAGTTTAGAAACTGAAACTAGAAGTAGCCTAGGCGTTGCTCTATGTTAAGCTCTGCAACTCTGCAGCTATGTTAAGCTCTGAGTCTGTCTATTGCTTGCTTGCTGAAGACTGGAGCTTGCTTGCTTGCTTGCTGAAGACTGGAGCTCTGCTCTGAACTTGCAATATGTTTCTGTTTGAGTTTTCTTCATGTGGGAGAAATCTACAACTGGTTTGTAAAATCTACTTGTGTTTATAAAGATGTTAAATGAAGCATCAGCCATCTGTGTTTAATTTTTTGGTGCTGAATTATCGCTGCAAAACTGTCAATAATATCTGGTTTCCCTATTCATTCACAATCAAATAATCTCTCATGTATTATCAAGAACTAAGCTGTAATTTAGGAATAACAGAAATATCCTATTCTCAAATGAGAGGCTACTTTCTCATTTAGCAGCTGAAGTAACAGTAAAAATTCTTGGTTGAAGTCTATTTATGGTCCAAAAAATTGTGTTTTTTCCCTAGATCCTCCTAGTGCATTCAAAGCATGCCACTATCTTTCCCTTTTTATTAATATACTAATGAGCTTTCTAACTATTTTCCCTTGAAACTTTTCCTAAACCAAAACCTCAAAAAACACTATAGAATATGAAATCAAAATGATGGAGTACTCTTAGAACAAGGAGCTACATGTTCTAAAGTCAGCTTTTCTGCTCTTATCATTCAATTGGCCACAATAGCTGTTGCTGTTGGGCTGAATGCCAAATTCTTAAGATCAAATTAAATGCACCTTTTCATGTAGAATAGCTTTGAGCTTCTTTTAAATGAATTATTACATTAAATCAGACTGGATGAAGTCACATGGAATTATTTCCCATCTTTCTTGGGTGAATTTATGAGCCAGCCTTAAGTATGATTAATAATAAAGATGCTATGAGAGACTTAATGGCTGCTTCTTATGGTTTGGTGAGTTGAGCCACCTTGTAACTACTACTTTTGCAGCATTGTTTTGTGCGGGATGTGTTTAGAATAATAACATGAGCTTGACAAATTAATTATCACAGCACACTTCATTAACTGGAGTAGCTTGCACACATAGCTCTTCACTTGAATAGATTTGTTCTGAGGTAATGCATTGACTAACAATTCTAATTTCTTTTTTCTTTACTTGAAAAAATGTCAATGCATTGTAAAGTATAACAAGTTTTAGCTTTCCCTTTAGTTCTGAAATATGAGATGGATAAAACAAGTAGTATTATATGTGCAAAAGAAACAAGAAGTAGTGAAATACCGTCTTCTCTGTGTGTTTCTTCCTCTCCCTTCCTTGGACAGCTGGTCAGACCCTGATGCCTCTCACTTATCATAAAGAAAGTCTGGAATTCCTACAACCAATTAGAAGAGCAGAATGTTATGAAGAAAGAAGATGGTTGATGACTCACAGTGAAGGATGAGTCATGATAATCTAAGAAGCTAACAGAGGCACAAATAGGAATAGAGAAAACCAAAGAAGAAATGTAGAAATCAAGATTAAGATATGGAGAAAAAAAACACAGAAAAAATTCAAGAATAAAAAAGTAGAAAGAAAGAGAAATAAAAATATAACTTTGAGATAGGCAAAGTCAAGAAACAGAATCTCGGAATACACAATAAGTTTGAATATTGTAACAACCTCAAAAGGCTGTCATAGCTTCCTTCTGCTTCAGTTTAAACCTAACACAGTCAAGGTAGAATTATTATACTTTCTTTCTCATGCTGTCTATTTTCCCAGAATGCAAAAATATTTCTTCTTGAAAAGTTTGGTATTCTTTATTTTCTCTAAGTCAACTCAATATTCATCATTTTGGTCATATACAGAGGTTTATAGAAGATTCTCTCCCCCTTTAAAAAAAATCAACACTAGCAACCCAAGAACTAATACACATTTTTTTACAATTCCACAAAAGAATGAGTTCTTAAAATATAGAAAAGCAAGAAATAAATCATCTCCAGCAATTGGCTTAATGTAATGTTACATTCATAAATCTGTGTAAAGATTGTGCTTTTCAGACTATTAATGAACCTACAGAATCAGATTAAATATGAGATATGAGGATCAGGGATCTGCAAATTTTCACAAGTTGCTTTAATTCAATTAAAAGTGAATTAACTACACAATGCACTTTTGCGTAGTAATACACAAACAATAAATAAACAAACAAACAATTCTTTGACTGATAAACAGCCAGATAATATATTTTTCATGTACAGGAGCCCATTTTCAGTTAAAGGATATGTCATAAGAGGTGTTTTGTATGTTGCAATGTGAAAAGGAAAAACACACAATAATATCTGGCTTTTAAAGACAAGGGAATTCACTATGACAAGGAAAAGAAAGTTGTCTCTGTGGTATGAATCCTTCTGCATTTTTCTTTAAAATCCAGAAATTTGAAGGTGAAATGAGAGGGAAGTTTAGCAGCCTGAATAGAAGAGCATCTCTGTAGGGAAGATAAGCTTGAAGGTCATCCACATTTTTCCATTACATAGAAAAGGTAAAGGTGTCCCTGTCCAGTTGTGTCTGACTCTAGGGTGTGATACTCATCTCCATTTCTTGGCCAAGAGAGCCAGCATTGTCCAAAGACATTTTCTGTAATCATGTGTCCAGTATGGCTATACACCAAAGGTGCACGGAATACTGTTACTGTCCCACCAAAGTGGTACCTATTAATCTACTTGCATGTTCATGCTTTTGAACTGCTCAGTGGTTAGGAGTAGGGCAAAGAATGAGCACTCACCCATTGCATAGAGCTCAGGTCTCAAACCTGACAAGCTCAGCATCTTTACCTGCTGAGCCATCGCATCCTCAAGTGTTGCATAGCAGGAGGAGACAAAAGCTGTAGTGAGCAACGGGCTGATACAAAGTAAATGAGGTTTTAACACACTTCTGACTAAAGGTAGAATTTTGGGGGTTTCCATGCTAGATATATTTCTTCTTTCTTTCTTTCTTTCTTTCTTTCTTTCTTTCTTTCTTTCTTTCTTTCTTTCTTTCTTTCTTTCTTTCTTTCTTCTTTCATTTGTTTTTGGAAATAATTATTTGAATTGTTTCTTAAGTTGGTCCTCTTTTATACTTTTTATATGTTTATATCTAAAGGTGTCTACTTACCAAATGTCATAAATTTCCAAGCAGTGCCACATTTTTCAAAGTGCCAGTCTTGGAGCAAAACCCTGCCCCAGAAAAATCAGCTGAAATCAATAAACTTACTGACTTGATTAGTTTCTATTTCTCTTCTTTTTTTTCTCCCTCAGGGCTTCATCTGGGCATTCTCATTTGAAGTTATTTTATAAATGGAAGATTTATCTTCTTCTGCTCCTGGAAGTATGATTTTCTGCAGCCAGTTGGGGGTAAAGGGAAACTGAAAACAACAATAAGAAGAAAAGAAAGATAAATTAACAAGCCGATTTCCCCTGATCCTCAGTTAAGGACTGTGCATTCCTTTTGTATACAGAGTCAAAAATTCATAATTTATTTGTACATTGATTAGAACAGAGTTTGGTAGACACCAGTCATTAGAAAGCAAGGAATTGTGTTTTCTGAATGAAATCAGTGCTGTCTGATTCTGCTTATATTTTCTAGTTCTGTTTAAGAAGATTGTGATCCTATTACATCCTTCTCATCTGAGGTAAGCCTCAGTTGGACCCACAGCTGAATAGGGATATAAAGGTTGCACTGAGCAAAAAGCAATTGATCCAACCTTCCATACAGAAAAGAAACCACTTATATGTTTGTATGAGAGATTTATTGTGTAATTTCCTGTCTTGAAGCTACAATCTTCCACATGTTTACATGGAAATAAACTAGAATGAAGGTGGGAGTCTTATTTCTGAAGAAGTAAAGAATACCTTTATGAAAAAGTATTACCAAGAAAATTACATGAGACTGAGTCATGATAAATGGAACTGATGCTGTGATCTTGAAAACCATCAGCCAAATCAGAAAAAAAAATCTACATTCTGATGAAAACATAATGATTTAAAACAATGCTTCTCAAACTTTTTTCTTCATTATCTGAAACCTTTTATCAGAGAACCTTTTTTACACAATGTAGGTAAAACACTTTAAGTCAATTTAAATGCCCCTGTTGTGAATCAGTTTTTTGTGTTACTATCCAAAAAAAAAAAAATATTACTCAATTTTGAGTAATTTGCCCAGGTTTGATTATGGCATTACCTAGTTAGGGTAATGAAATATCTGCCCAGGTTTGGGAAGCAATGGTTTAAATGAACATATAGCATGATTTTGATCATTTGGTGGGGTCTAAATGAAAGTTCTCCCATATATTTGAGAATTTAAATTAAGACAGAGGCTAAGTTCTGTTTCAGCCTCAGATTGTTTTGTTACTGTCAAGCATGACAGCTATGCTTCCTGGATTACAATAAATATTTCTAGAAAACTTCTGCTTATTTGTGTTAACCTAAGTCATTCAGCCTCCATTTATGCATCTCTGGTATTTATTCTAGGACAGATTGGCAAACATATTTCCTTTCTTGTTGTACTTTTGTAGTTTATCTTTTCAATTGCAAACCCTCAGGGGTCTCAGACTGACAATGGGTAGTCATGTTTAACCAAAATCTGGCTAAAATGTTGTTTTTTCTCTGTCTTTTTTATATCACTTTTGCTTTCTGTGACTTCTCTTACTCTTTTTGCCTATCTCTATCTAGTGCCCCCTGGGCTGTGAGATAAAGGACAGTTCTTCTTTGAAAGAGATTGGAACTGACAGCTTAAGGAAAAAGTTTGAAATTAGATTTAAGTCCATATGAGAAATAGTGCCAAAAACTATTCTTTGCCAAACATATCTTAGTAAAAGAAGAGCACATGTAAATGTGTTCCATCAGATTGAAAATTTTAGAGGTCCCATGTTGAAATCAAATATCTACAATAGTTCAAAATTACTACAGTATAGTAGTTTTTAATACTATAGTATTTTGAATGTCTTTGTTCAGTGTTGATTTAATTCAGCTAAGTTAGTGTAGCTTGAGAACTTCCTTTCAAGAAATCTAGAATAAGATTGTATCCTGCTGGTTGAGTTTTTAACTGCTTTTGACTTTTTTCAGTTTGAATATTAATAAACTTTGGACATTTTTAACTCCCTGAATGCTTCAACAAAATCTAATTCATGATTCCGAAAGAGATAATGAAAATATATCTTCAATTAGATGAAAGTTCATTTTCATCAAACCACACTATACAGAAAAGTTTAGCCTTCGATTCCCATCTATGCTTCTTAGAAAGTTAACTATTCTTCTCCATGTGCCTATTCCTTTTAAATGCCCCCATTCTTTTTTTTTTTTAATGTTTGCCTTCTCTGAATTCTGTGGTCCCAATGAAAATTGAAGTAGATTTATCTATATTCCATTCTTTAAAACTTTTGTATAATAATACAGTTTGTCATTTGGCATGAAGTTGTAAGTGTTCTGAATCTATTAATAGTATGTACTGTATTTTCTCAAAACTGACAAAACAAGAATCTAACATCTAGCAGCAAAACAGCTTCTTTTTCAGCTAATTGATTATATCATTAATATCATGCAAGCCCATATTTGCCTAAAGTGCCTATTTTATTAAGCAACATTATACTATTAAGCTGACCTACTTATGTTTTTCCAACACCACTGCCATTTGGGCTGAATTCCTTCTGGGGAGCTATAAGAGGTCAATATGCCTGAGAAGTTATTATGCATCAAAGTGGCAGAATAATTGCCAAAATGCCAGATTTATGTACATTTTCCTACATTAAGCTCTAAAAATTGGTACTTGAAGGTGACAGCTCTTTAAGAAATTTTGAGTCCTGTAACAAAATAGTAGACTATATGAAAATCTTTCTGGACTAACTCAGCAGCAAAGATATCTTGTAGCAGTTTGAATTCAAAGAAGAGCTATGAACATTTATGAATATATTTATCCCAATCAGGATAGTATCTAACATTAGGTTTTGACCTGAGCATCAACTTCAGAAAAGCAACTAGAAGAATTGTTTATTTTACTGCCTAAAGGAAGAAGAAGGAAGCATGGATGATATAGAACTGTGATTTGATGAAGTTTTTCTGAAAAGAAGAAACCTTGAGAGAGAGAGAAAGGTTTATGCTAAGAGACCTGTGGTCAGATAAGCTATATTGGTAGACCTAATTAGTCTTTGGAGCAAAAATTTTCATCCTGTTGTAATAAGCACTTTTGGCCTTGTTTGTAGTCTTTTTCAGGGGCAACCCAGAAGTGGGAGAGGGGCTTGTTTTAAAGAAAGATCCACAGTGTCTAGTTTATTATTACTATTACTGAGACATAATTGTATGTTTTATCCCATCACATATTATAGGCTGTTAATCTTAGCAATATAATTAATAGTCTGAAGTTACTCCATTTTTATATAATATGTTTTGTATCTCAAGGTTTTTACTTTTCCTGAAAATTCAGATACCTACTCTATTGCTAATAAAATGCTGCACTTTTTTTCCATAGTAGCATTTTTCCTGCCTATTCAGTTGATAACTTACTGTTATCTCAATAGTGGGGTGATGAAAACTCACAAAGAAATGAACATGACAAATGGCACCCTGATTTAACAGATAATAATACTGATTAATCATCTTCAGTGAAAAGATTCCAAGTTCCTGATGGTGTAAAATTGAATAAAAGACGTATCTGTATTTTCTTTAACATCTCTGGAGACAGGTACGATCTATGGGTGGTTAACTAAAGATGTAAAGAAAATCCAACAGAGAGCTTTTCAAGTGGAAAAGGAGATGCTGAAAGCAGAATACACTGAAGCACAAATAGTCCAATAATTCATAGAGTCAACACCTAACCATCCCCTAATTTTTCTTCATTCAAAAACTACAAATAAAAATGCATATATTGATATAAGCTTTCATGGCCTGTGTCTATTGAGCAATACCGAACTTCAGGATTTGGACCATAGTCCCTAAACCTTGAAGACCAATACTGCCCCATACTGTATATGGTTAAAAAATATTTATTAAATAGGAAAATCACACATTTCTTATAATTTTAAGTGCATAAATACATAAGAAAATGTTGTATACAACTGGTTATGTATTAAGGAAAGAGGTGTAGAAATTAAGGTTGCACCCAGTCTCAATCTGCGTTCTCATATATTGTTTCTTTTTTCTGTACAAATAATATTTTTCCCCACAAGGAGTGAAATAATTAAAATATCACAGCAGAAGGCAAAAGATATACCTGCCTTATTAAGTGCATGAACCGGCTGAAGAATTTCTCTTCCTTTCTAAACACTAAACTTGCTATATACAAGCACCTATAGCAGCATAAAATTATGCTATTTCTACAATTTCAAAAGCAGTATAAGTTTATTCTGTATTTCTGAAATGATCAGCTGGTCCCATAATGTCCCAGGAAGACCTATAAAGAAAAAAGACCTATAAAAGTTTCTTTTAACTTTAAAATTAATCCCTAAACAAGTTTGTTTTATTGGATAGAAGAAAGGAAATTATCTCGGAGGAAGAATGTTTATAGGGAAATCAGAAGTTTCACTTACATCTTTACAGAATTTATTTGGTAGCAGCATTGTGGGTCTATTTATATAATTGTTGTTCAGTCACTAAGTTATGACTGAATCTTGTTGACCCCATGGACCATAGCACTCCAGGCCCCCCCTGCTTTCTTCCATCTTCCGGAGTTTGCCCAAAGTCATGCCCATTTCATTGATGACACTATCTAACTATCTCATCCTCTGTTGTCCCCTTCAATCTTCAAATCAGGGTTTTTTCTAAAGAATCCTCTCTTCTTATTTGGTGGTCAAAGTATTTGAACTTCAGCTTCAGTATCTGTCCCTCCAAAGAACAGTCAAGCTTAATTTCCAAATCAGGATTATCTGATTTTATCTCCTTGAAGATCAAGGGACTCTCAAAGGTCTTCTCCTGCCCCACACCATTACTAATTCAAAAGCATTTATAATAATAGTAACAATAATTTATTAAATTTGTATGCCACCCACTTCCTAACAATTCTGGGCAATTCACATCCATCAAACAAAGAAATTACAATAAAACCAATAAAGTTGACAGTGCAGATGGGATGAAGCAAGGTGTCTCATTTACTTTTATTAAAGTCTTGGGCAAAGAAACAGATTTTTCCATAGTTCTTCTTAACAAAAGCAGAATGTGGGTCATCTAGTTCTCTGGAGAACCCTCATTTTAGCAGTTCCATGAAGCACCACTGATTTTAAAACTTATTCTGTTGTGATACTGCCCTTGAGATTTTTATGTAAAAAGATATTCCTGGTTACCTCTTACCTAGAGAAGAACAAGCTCTCCTTTCAAATTATTGAAAATTTCTAAATAAATGCGCATATAATACTATGCTATGCTATACTAATATAAATGTATATGCAAACAGCTCATCTAATATTTGCAGATTTTTATGTTTTTTTTTTAAAAAGCTGATGAAATTGACTATGCCTAAATACCTACCTTGTGATTCAAGGGGCACAAAGGATCAAAAGCTGAAAAAGTTAACTTCTGTATTGTCCAGGTCACCAGCATAAGTAAGGTTTACTACAGTTTGCTCCACTTATATAACACCTTACAATTGGTCTCAGACACCTAAATTGATTCTCTCCAGTCAATTAATCAAATCATGTCAGAGTATGCAATTCACTGGAATTCCTGAAATGTTCACATTCCCAGGATACATTTAGTCTACTACCACTCTCTGGTTAGGGACAGAATGAGAAAGAACATGAATAGAAATCAACATGATGATTCATTTCCTTTCATCCCTTTATCATACTGCTACCACATGCTAAGATTCAAATGTGACTCTAACATCTAATACATAGCAAATCATAGTGACACGGTAAATCTTTGAAGATTCTGAAGGAAAATGTCTGACAGATACAAACAAACTGTGATCAGTTATTCTTCAAAATGTGCATTTCATCTAAGGATGTATTAGATCACTGAAATCAGTGATTCCTCACTTTCAAAATTGGAAATAAACCTATTCCAACAAAAGTGATCCCTATATGAAAAAATTATCTGCTCTATCCTCTTTCTTTAAAACTAGGCATGTGATCTTAAAGGTATTATCATGATAATGAGGATAAATCCACATTCAATCTCTGAAGGAATATAGAGTTGACATCTCTCAAGCTGACACTTCCTGAAGAGTTTCACTTATTGATCTAATTGATTCTAATTGATTGATCTAATTGATTCCCTCTGAGGCTTAAATGGAGATTGACAGATGTCTGATACATATCCATTATATCACTCAACTTTGGTATATTGTAGGGTGGTACTATACAGAATTTTAATTGCTTTCTTATTTTGTATAAAAGCTCCAAGAACTTTTAAATTTTTCACTCCACATCAATATATCTTCTTTTTATGAATTTGCAACATATCTACACTAAAGCACAAAACCATATTTCTCTGCTCAGAACTTTTCTATAAATCATCTAACTGTTCTGAAAAAACTATAAACATTCGTCTTTCTCAAGGGGGAGATATATAGAAGTATATTGCTTTCACATGTTATAATAAGGATACACTAAACTTTCAATCTTGGTACCGCTTATTAAATATGGGGAAGGTAAAGTCATAAAAGGGATTGGATGGAGGTAATGTTTTTAAAGTACTTTTATTTTTAATATACATTATTATATTATGTCATGCCCAGATAATTTTAATTAATATATGAAGAACACCTAAATATATTATTCCCAAATTTAAACATTTTATAACATTGATTATATTCTGGTTTCATTGTTGCAGAATTAAATATAATGCTAATCAGACCAGTGGTGGTATTCAAAAACTTTTACTACCGGTTCTGTGGGTGTGGCTTGGTGAACATGGCCATGTGACTGGGTGGGCGTGGCTTTTTATTTTTGCAGCCCCCATCCATTTTGGGGAGCTTCTTAGCCACAGAGGAGCCTCTGCGGGGACGTTTTTGCTTCCCTAAGGCTCGTCTGGGACTCAGGAAGGGAAAAAACAGACCATGGGAGGGGCATGCAGCACTCCTCCAAGCTCCATTTTGGGAGCTTCCTAGACTCAGAGAAGCCTCTGTGGGGGCATTTTTGCTCCCCTAAGGCTCCTCTGGGGCTCTGGAAAGCAAAAAAATGGAGGGGGGGGGGCTGAGCTCCTCTCTCCATTTTTTGCCTTCCTGGGCCTCAGCAAGGGGAATCCCGCCACAGTTGATCTTATCTACAGCTGATTATTGGGAGGGAAAAAAAAGAAATACATACCTTAAGTGAATGGCAGGCAGGCAGGCGGAGTGAGCGAGCATCGAGCGGGAGGGTGACCGGGTGGGGGGCATAGCCAGCCAGAACTTACTACCGGTTTGGTGACCCACGCCAAATTCTTGCTACTGGTTCGCCCGATCCGTTGCGAACCAGCTGAATACCACCACTGAATCAGACCCTAGATCAATATGTTTAGCTTCACCATGCCCAATAAGTATTACAATAAACATTTTTTTAATTTAAATCCCCTTTTCAAATATCAGATTAGATGTGTTCTAAATGAAAACATTTGAATTTCAGAAATATGATGACATTTTGAGTTTGAAGGATAGTTATGAAAAATTATTGCAAAAGAGAGTTAGTAATAACGTAATAAATTTGCCAATTTATTTAGTGGAAAATTTATGAGTGTGATAGTAAGAAATTATTATCAAATGCATTAGAAAAAGATCTTAATGGATTAAATCTAATTCATTAAAAAGACACAGGAAAGAGGTTTTTATTTTTGTTTTTTTAACATAGAGTAATTAAAAGGGTTTTTTTTAATATAGGTTTATGCTGAACCAGGGGTGTCAAACTTGATTTCATTTAGGATTGTGTTTGAGCTTGGGGTGGGTGGGGTGGATGTGGCCAGGCAGGGCATGGCCAGTTCAACATCACTTATGTTGGGGGCACCTATGGTGGCCCAAGTGTTCTGCCAGAGAAAATGGGCTCCCAAGCTCCATTTATGGCTATGACGGCCTCCTGCAACCATCTGACAGTGAAAACAGAGCTGGAGAGGGCTGCATGCAGGCCTCCTGAGTTCTGTTTTTACTGGCAGAGACACCACAGGCCACCCTCTAGCTGTTTCCAGGGTAGCCCCACAAGCCAGATGTAAGCACGCCATGGGCCAGATCTGGGCAGTGGGCTTTGAGTTTGACAGCCCTGTACTAAACTGTATTGTTCAACCAACATGATTTAAGTAAAATAGATGATTTCATAGACATAGTTTAAAACCCTTCACTTATTAGAAGCTTATAGAATGAATCTAAATTATCTATTTTTATTTGAAAAATGAATTGAAAAGTAACTAAAGACCTGAAACTGATAATATTATAGTTGCCTATTTTTTTAAAAAAAATCATGAATGATTTTTTTCCCTATTAAAATCTTCCCTTTAATTCAAAGCAGTTATATCTCTGATACGTGGCAATATATTAAGTTAATTTAGTAAGTATGCTAAATTAAAATATGGAATTAATTGCATTCTGTATATATTTTTAAAGATTTTTTTAAACAATTTTAGAAAGTTTACTTGTTTAAATTAGTTGAAAAGTACCAGATTATAAATCTCATTCATTATTTCTGTTCTAAATATTTTGTGTCAATTCAGATAAATTCATGGAATTTATTCTCTGTTTTAGAAAAAACAGAGTTAATAAAGAGGGTTGCCACTTTTACTATTACTGTTTAGTATAAACAATTGTAACCTTTTCTTCAAATAATTAGAAATAATCAACATATCAAGACTTTGAAAATCAATGACAATAAACATTTAATTTGTTTCTTTGCAGATGATTTGATGATGTACAATTATTTTTTGCCTGGAATATCAGTCCAAAAATATGATTAGCTTTCAAGAATATATCAGATATATCATTTATTGATAGCAATAAATAGTAAGTTTTAATAGGAGATTAAAATTTAGGGAGAAAATAATTTTGAAAGGTGCTGGAAATTGTTTTGGGATCTTCCAATTAGCTTTTAGGACTGGAAGGTAGTGGGTGGACTGCAACACCAGTGGAGATTAGGCAGGGAGTAACATTGTAGTAGTGTCATGCAGGGAGATATGGAGGGAGTTAAAGAGCAGGACACTCTCAGGGAAGGCAAACCTGATACTAACCACTGTTGTTTTCTAGCCCTGGCAGATTTAAACAGCTAAAGGTTGCATAACCACCAATGCTACCGGCTGTGCCTGCCAGTTACTGTTGTAGTCTGCTGGCTGTCAACCTCTCCATCAGCTAAATCAGATGAGGAGACATGTGGGAGTCAGCATTGAGGCAATATGAGGGGGAAGAGAGAATGGAGCTGTCAAAGATGGAGACACAGACAGAGCCTGGGCTGTCCATCATGGAAAGTCAACCCCAGGTCTGAACGTCGCTGATGAGGAAGAGGAGGAACATCTGGGTCCAGTGCCTGATATGTAGATACTCAGCGACAGGAGAGGAGAACAGTGGAAATCTATGGGCTGATCCTTGGGACAGAAGAGCCACCACTGCTAACGAAACCCCACCCTAGCTATGGGGATAAAAGGCAGGGGGCAGAAATTAATAGGTGTGGCAGACAACTATTCATCTCCCTACTGGACAGACTTGTTAGTCTGCTGTGAGAGAGAGAGAGAGAGACTTTCACCAGGGCTGCTGGCGCTCCTAATAAGGGGGACATTTATTTAACTACAGATGTTTCATTGTGTTTCAGAGCCAGATCAGAACAGTTACACTCATAATTGCTGCCACTGCTGCCACCAATCTCACCTGCCAGCTGTGCTCCTTTTTCAATACTGTGGATAGCCACTGGTTATTCCTGCCCCACTCAATTGCAAAGGGCAGCTTTACTTGGAACAGCTTACATTCTGCAACAATAACCTTAACATTATTAAATAATAACATCTGCTTATCCCTGGTCCTTGTGAAAGACACAGTAAGGGGACAAAATGCCGAATCACTCTAAATATCTGCATAACTGTGTGACCAACCAGTTTCTCAATATTAATCTTGTTAAATGTCAACATCTGCATATCCCAGATTTTTGGAAAGGACTTGTTGAATGGACAAAAATACCAAATCTGTGTCAATTCTTAATGAAAGAATTTATAGCCAAGAAATGCTTGCTTGCTGCATTCAGTATAGAAAGGTATGTTATTCATAAAATGCATAGAATCAAGAGTAATAATATTTACAATTCAGTAACAAGTAAAATATAATTGTTAGGAATCCAAAGTGCATGCATTTTTATTTTTGTGCCATTATATTATGCTTTCTTTTATTAAAGTTTTTTTAAAGTTGTGTATATTACACCATCTTACAAAAGCAGGATATAATATGGATGATACATAAAATGTTAAACTAGGCCATTGTTAACTAGACATTAATGACTGGTGTTTCAAAAGGTTAAATATAAATATGGATAATTGCAGCTTTTTCATTGCAAGAAGTCATTAGCTTCATTCTTATTCATTATGGCTTGGATCCAAAACACCAATATAAAATAGAATTAAATATTTTATTCTACAATCAAAATAGGATCTAGTTGGTTACAATTATAGTTGACAATTTTTTCCCCTGAATACATATTTCTCAGAGTACTCTCAGCTGGGACTATGATTCCCCTATAATTAAGCCATGCAGTGTTTAGTTTATATAACTAATAATTAAACTAGGATGTTAATGGTATCAAAATGCCATTTCATTTATTTTCAATATCAAAATTGTATTATGTGATTGCAATTCTGAAATATAGAACAGACAAAAAAATGTAATATAGAGGTAGTGCTCAACTTATGACCATCATTGGGACCTGAATTAATAACCTTTGGTTTTATAACCTCTTTGTCACAGCTGTTAAGCAAATCACTTCAATTGTTAAGTGAATCCTGAAGTCATTGAGCAAATTCAACTTCCCACATTGTCTTTGCTAGTTGGAAGCCAGCTGGGAAGGTCACAAATGATGATCACATGCTCCTGGGATACTGCGACCATCATAATGTTGGTTACCAAATATTATGCAACTGTGAGGATGCTACAATGCTTGTAAATGTGAGGAACAGTTGTAACTTCAAACAGTCACTAAATAAATGGTTATAAGTCAAGGACAACCTGTGTAGCAAAAGTATAGTAAGCCTGCAATTTCTATGGTACACATACTAGGAAATATTTAAACTAATTTTAAATTGATACAACCCTTTTTTTACAATCTTGATATAAACAACTAGCTTCTATTAAATACGTATTTGATTTGCTTCTTCAAGTTTATAAACACTAAATGAAATATGAAATAGAAGAATGCTATTCTAAAACTTTCAATGCTTCAATAATGAGATCTATCAATTATTCAAAAAGTCATTAAATGTTAGGAATGTAAATCACCTAACAGTTGGGTTGGAAATATATAAACCAGGATAGACATTTTAATAGTGTCTCTTTAAGGGAATGCTAAAATTGTAATTGGGTGTGGTTCCTCAAGCGGCCATAAAATGGAGCCAGAAACCTGGGTTGTTAGTTCTGTCCTGAGTGTTGCTAGTTGCTAGTTGAGTGATGTTCGCTGTTTTTGGTTCCTGCATTTCCCTATTGACTGTAACTGATCATCGTTCTTCTTGGGTTTGATGTAAGTCTGTTACTGAACTGTTTTTGATACTGGACTTTGTTATTGGATTATCCCTGGACTGAAAAACTAACTGCTATAACTGTGTATGACTTGGACTGCTTGTTGGACTTTGCTTAACCGTTTACTGGAAGTAAAAACCTACATTTTACTATACAGTGTATCTGTGTGCTGGTTGTGTGTTATTCTTCACCACTCTCACTACATCTCCCTGTGTGCACTCATTCTCCTAATGGGGAATTACCTCAACATTAACAAAAACCAGCAAAGAGCATTTCTGAGTTCTTTAAAAAAATATTATCATTATATATACAACACAACACAATGAAATCATATTTCCCAGGTGTTTAACTGGTGTTGACCTTCATATACATCAAATTATTTCCAAGAATCTAGGGTGTTCTAATGCATCAGCATAATATATGTACAGATCCAAACAGTAGTCCCTCTTTATTGGTCCTGGTTTTTAATAATAGGCCATAATGGTATTTTTTTTTCTTGTGTGTATTTGTTATTCTTGCAATAATCCTACAGGCTAAGCCCTAGTTGCCCAGACTCCTGAGACTTGTTTCCCGCTTGTTGCGAGATGCCCAGGAATTCTACTATATGATGTGGTCCTTGTTGACCCAAGCAATGACTGATCCTGTATAGGATTTTTTTCCTGTTTTCTCGCCATAGTTAATGGTTTGATGGATACCCTTAAGCTGGCTCTTCTGCTGAGGCCTGTCTGGCATGAGTGACCCTTCTTGTACAATACATTACTGTTAACCTTGTAAGTCTTTCTTCTTCCTCATTCACAACTGGGTCTTCCTGAATCCATGCATTCCCAATTTCAGAAAAAGATGGATTAAGGAAGCTGTTGGGAAACTAGAAGGTAGAATCTATTGATGACTTCTGTTGGAATAATGTTTTCTATTCTTTATTCTATTGCTTATAATGGGACAAGAAAAAGTAAACAAGGGATTCCCTCAAGGTTCTATTATTTCTTGCTTTCAATACTTTACCCTTCTGCTTCAGCCTGACTCTCACAGAAATAATTTGAAATTTCCTTATGTTTTCTCTGCCACAAGGATAAGAAAGATTAAATGGGAAATGGAAATTCAATTTTCAAATAGAAGATTTTGCTGATTAGTAGAAATGTTCAATATTGTAGTTTAAGGTCAGTGAAATCTGTCACAAAAGATGCTATGAAGTAACATTAAAGGAGAACAGTGACTTGTCATGGTGGAGGTAAATTGCTTATAAAAGGAACTTTCTGGGAAAGTGACCTTTCAAAAAGCTAAAACTGAAACAGTGGTCACACAAGATCTTTTTGAATTTGTGACACAGGAGAGTCAGTCATCAAAGCTCAAAGGCAGCACCTGATTTTGAGAAGGGAAATTTAGAAAAAGGCCTAAAAATAAATCATTATGTGGAATCTAAATGTATATAGAAGAGGAACCAAATCCACTTTCCTTCAACTTTGGGCAAGAGACAGATTAGGTAGAGATTATTCTTCATGGTGAGGCATGGAGATTAAAACCCAAGAAGAGAACTGATGATTTTGGTATTTATTAAATACCTTTCCAAAAATAAAATAAATTACTATTCACTTTTTTTTAAAGATAAAGCTAAATGCAGGAAAAATTAAAAAGATGGAAAGGTAGTAATTGGTTTGAGAAGGAAACCCTCACATTTTATGCTTGGATAACAGAGTGTAGTATACCTCACATGGAATACTGGCTCCCATTTTCTTCCCAGATTGTCCCTTCAAATAATGTGGAAATCAAACAAATTGATACGGACCTCTGGAGTGTTTCTTTGGAAAATTGCACTTAAAAAATAAAAATGAAGGCATTCAATTTTCTTTCATTTTTAAATCTTCAATACAATTAGCTCCTACAAAAGTCTGTTCTAGTCCACAGTTAGAGAGGCAGTTTGAAATTGTGAGGAACATCTGTAACTTAAACTAAAGGTCTTAGTTCAAATTGTTTTTCATTATAAATTCTACTGAGTCGTCCTATGTTGCTGATTGTCACTTGACGAGGTTAAACCAAGAATGGATTTGGATCACTAGCACCCCCTTTCCAATACACTGTTGAAAATTTAAAAAAAAGAAATAGCATTTTTGGAGACCTCACAACAATATCTTAAATTAAAAATTGGGATGAATTCTAAAGCACCGTGAAAATAAGATAGAGGAGTAAAAACATTTTTTTTCAGAGTAACACTTATGTTTTGAGAAGACAGATTTTGGAACCCTGCTTTTTCACAGTAGCACTATTATTGCTAGATACTGTCTTAGTTTATAGTTCCTATTTTATTATATTAATAGATAACAGAAATACTTATCTGGATTATATCACTGAGGACCACTGATGTCAGGGTGCATTATTCAGGGTGCTTTCTCATAAGCTTACTGTGAAAGCATAGGGCTTGATTACTCAGACTGTAGCAACTTTGTTGAAAGCAGAAGTTTTAAAAAGCATATTCCAGTAAATCAACCTTTGTAGGTGCTATAATAAGCCTGTTGATGCACACTGCCAAGCATTATAACTAGCAGCTTCTGTTGCTTTTCACATATCGTTACCCTCGGTAACTCTCCAGTGCATTTATGGCATTAGAAATGATCCAGTAACATCAAAACTGAGTGCTACAGCACAGTGATTTTAAGATGAATAGATGGCTCCTGGCTGGTTATTAACTATGGCAGATAGAATTATTTCCCATGTCTTCCTGGTAGGAGCTTGCTAAAGGGCATGACAGTTTAGATCTATAATAGAGATGTATATTTTAGGTCTGGTGAGCTAGTTATTATCTACCTTGTGGATGTTCTGATAATTCCACATCATTTCACTTCAAAAACCACAGATTATTTTAGTAGGTTTATTTGTACCCTAACTTGCTTGCAAACTAAATGACAGCAGCAGGAAATTATATCTTTCAGCATCTGGAATTCTAACATAACCAGTGTTGTTTCTGTCTGTCTGTCTGTTTCTTTTACCTTCCTATTGAAGTTGGTTTCTCTAGAGAATAAACTGCTAGCAACTAAGGTATCTAAGTATTGCACAGAATACACAGAATTCCCAAACAATTATTTCAATAATATGGCCACTGAGAGAGTTAGTTATCCAGTGTGCAAAATAAGGGACGTAAGCTTAAGAAAAGGGATAAGTTGGAGAATTGCTTGAAAGTAAGGATGAGAAGGAAGTTAGGGCTATAAGAAAGAATTTAGAAAAGAGTCTTCTTTCCATTATATGTTGTCCATATAATGGGAAGAAAAAAACAAAATAAGTTTAGCTTGAAATGGTGATGAATAAGTGGTGTGCCATATGAAAGCCCTACCTGCTCTTCAGATTATCGTTTATGAAAGTCCCCAGGAAAAAACCTGCTAACTGTTGGAAAAAATATGGTAAGTTTGGGGGAGCCCAGAAATATACACCAAGACTAAGAAAGGGATAAAACACTCTCCTAAGAGCAGTAAGACAGTTCTTATTGGAGAAGATTGGGAAAATTGCTGAGCTGGATATAAGACAGGAACATTAGTCAGGCATTAGATAGCTCACTTCTTGAGTGGTAAGGCATAAGAAGAGTGTGAGGGGCTGAAAGAAGTTGTGAGGAATTTGGGCATCCATGTTGTGAGCTGAATACCATCTTGATGGAGAAACTGAACCTATCTCAGGAATGATGAATCAAGGAGATATAACAAGAGAAAAACAAAGCAGGTTTTTCTCAGGGCATGGTAGGCAAATGGAAATTTGACACCCGTTACAAGAATTAAAATGTTGAGAGAGGTTGATGTAGCATTTTACCAGATAAGAATATAAACAGGTAAAGAAGCAAGCCAGCTGTTTGGAAGCTTCTTTATTTGTGCATATAGTTACTATCTCTGGGCACCTGTGTCCTCCTTAGTGCCTGTGCATCATCTGGTCAGAGTGCAACATGGCAAGGGATTGTAAGTTTCATTCCTTCAGATTTAAGTAGCTGTAATTAATAACACTTTTGCAGAGTCTCTGTATGCCATATGTTCCATTGAGCATTTTGTTTGTGCATATGATCCTGAAGTTCAAATCTGTTCTATATTCTTTTGCTTGATTCTCTTAGGAATAGAAACATTAAAACCCATGGAACTGCACAGATGGTTGGAGGGTGGGGGATTTTGTTTTCCTTTGTTTCTTTTTCCCCTCCTGTGATTTTATTCCAATTCTCATCTATCTATTCTTAAAATATTTTTTTCTAAAAGTCAGTATTTAATTCTCATTATCTATTTGTATCTATTTTGAGGTATATATTTAAATACCTTTCATTGAGTAATCATAGACGTTTAGACTTTCTTATTTGCTTCTTGTTGTGAATAGAACTTTAAAAAAATGTTTAGGAGTTTGTGTTTCTTCTTTAATGGAATATTTGGTCCCCCAAATGCTATGAAAACTTGTTCTAGTTGTGAGCATTACCTAGTTCATAAAGAAATGATATAATCATCATCATCAAGACCTATACTTGAATACAGCTCATCAGTCTGGAACCCATATCATGTATATGATATTAACACAATTGAAAAAGTCCAGAAATATTTCACAAGAAGAGCTCTCCACTCCTCTACTCATTGCAGAATACCTTATGCCACCAGACTTGAAACTCTAGACCTAGAAAACCTAGAACTACGCTGCCTCCGGTCCGATCTAAATATAAAATCATACATTGCAATGTCCTACCTGCAAATGAATACTTCAGCTTCAATCATAACAATACAAGAGCACACAACAGATACAAACGGAAGGTTAACCACACCAAACTTGACTGCAGAAAATACAACTTCAGCAACAGAGTGGTCAATGTTTGGAATACTCTACCTGACTGTGTGGTTTCTTCCCCAAACCCCAAAAACTTTAACCTTAGACTGTCTACTATTGACCTCACCCTCTTCCTAAGAGGCCTGTAGGGGGTGTGCATAAGTGCACCAATCGTGCCTACTGTCCCTGTCCTATTGTTTTTTATTTTTCTTATAAGTATCTATCTCGTGTATTCAAAACTATATCATGGAAAATTAAAAGCCTCAATTCATTTTGCATTGCTCTGACCAAACAGGATTGTTTTGGACAAAACAAGTTAATGAATGATTAGAGCAGAAACTAAGCCTTATTCAGAAGGTTAAAGGAACTAAGAATATTTAACCTTGAAATGTAAGCACTAAGGAGAGCCATTATAACATCTTTTTGTTTCCTTTTTCATTATGGCATCACACCCAAACCTAACTCTCTAGAGGATGCTGGAAAAGTGGAAGAAGTAGAGGATGACCAAAGTGGATAGGTTCAGACATAGCAACAATTGCTACAGTTTTGATAGTTTCTTTTTCTGTGCAAAGATATCACCCTTTATTGAAAATCGCATCTTGTCTTCATTGACACGTGATTTGGACAGACTATTTTATCTTGCCATGCTGGAAAGGCTCTATCATTGATTTATGGCACAATGTTATTTGAGCACCAAGAACCAATGTTTATACAGGCCCAATTTGTCATTGTAAATTACTAAACATGTCATTTGACATTGTAAATTACTAAACATGTCCCTTGGAGCACAAATTCATTTCCCATAATCCATTCCTATTGAGAGTTTAACAAGGACAGGAAATTGTATTGCTTGGAGTCTGCAGATTCAATTGTCATGTTTAATTTCTACATAGTGTTATCCAGGGGTGGGATTCTACAGGCTTGCACCTATTCTCTAGAACCGGTTGTTAACATTCTAAGCAGTTTGGAGAATCAGTTGTTAGAAGAAATTACTGGCCTAATCCTGTAAGGAAGGCAGGAAGGAATCATTCTGGTGTTGCTTACAGAAACTGCCTCTCCGTTAACCCAAATTACATTCTTGGCAGGACTAGACTTCCTGTCTCAGGAACTTCTCTGGAGGTTGTTTTCCTCCTTTGCTGGTATTTTGCTTGTGTGGAGTGACAAAGTTACAATGGCACTGGAAAAAGTGAATTATGACCATTTTTCACACTTATGACTGTTGCAGCATCCCCACAGTCATGAGAGGCCAGGCAAGGAGATGCGTGCCTCGATGTGAGTGATGTTGAGTTGTTCATGCCCAGCCAGTCCACCAAGCCATGCCCACCAACTAAGCCACGCCCACAGAACTGGTTGTTAAAAAAGTTGAATCTCACCCCTGGTGTTATATAGTGAATAGGTATTCATAGCATAGTGTTATCTACTCTCTTGAATGTAGTATTTATTTCTATAGCTCTGAGATCCATTCATTAATATAGTGAATGAAATCCAAAGATTGTCCCAGACTTCCAACTGAAGACATCTCTCTGAAAAGTAACAGTGGATCATGCATCTCTCTCTCTCTCTCTCTCTCTCTCTCTCTCTCTCTCTCTGTTTGTGTGTGTGTGTGTGTTTTCATTTTAGCATGAACAGCTGTCTCCTATGTAAAACAGTGATTTCACCACAATTTATTAGCACTTTATGTCAACAAAAGTGTCAAATGTGGAGGATTTCATTAGAGCTTGCCCATATGGAGCCCATTTTTTCACTCATGCATCTATATTTTTATCAGATTAGTTGCTCCTAAGTGTAAATCCAATATTCTTTAAGCTATAAAAATGGAAAAACTGTAAGATTGTAGAAGATGGGATTTCAACTCATTCTGCTGTATAGAATAAAAAGAAACATAAAACAAGTTTTAATGTGTCCCAATATTTTATCTTACTATATCCACTGTCAAAGCCAACACTTTTGATCACCCAGAATCCCATTAACCTTTCAAAACCTGCATTATGTTTTCAATTTCAATTGTATTTTCCAGCATTAGTCTGATGATATTAAGTACATTTTTAACACGATGGGAAAGGAAGTTTCCGATGATGGTGCAAGGATATCAATCTAGATATATTGGTTACCTACAAATTTCTATAGATCTTTTGGGAGAACAAATCTCAACTAATTTAGATAATATGCAAATAGATATGTACCGATGTATTTTATATTCCATTCTTCCTGCCAGAGAAACTTACAGCAGCTTTAAGAAACCTTTTTTTAACAAATTAAATAATTGACCCTTATATACATTCATTGGTATACTCACTATTGAATAACTATCTTATGTGATATTAACTTTATACCCATTTGCTTTGTAATTGATAGAATTGCATCATAATACATCCATCAATGGACAGGCAAAACTGGGTACTATAATTCAATATGAATTATTTTCAATTCTATTTACCATAATGGTTTTCTTTTTCTTTGAAGTTGTGTGCAAATGCTGGTTAATAAGATTTGCTTTTGAATTTGATCATTGTTCTACCTGTCATGTCGTCCTTGAAAAATAACTTTTGAAAGTAAGGTTGAGGAATGGAACTCTATTTATTGTAATTGCTACATGAAAGAAACATGTACATTTATTAAAAAGTCACTGTCAAATGACTACATTTGGGGACATTAACTTTATATTTCTTTATAACTGATAGAATTCAGAGAAGAAGCCCATACTGTTATTCACCATGTATCTAATTATAACTTATCAAGAGCATAATTCAAAACAATAGTGGGTTTTCTATGTCATATCTGAATAATTTCAAAGGAAGCCTTCTGAAAACACAACCTAAATTAAGTTGAATATAAAAAGATGCAAATATATATTTTCTCTTATTTACAAATTCATCAAATGGAATTTGCCACTCAACTATGGCAATTTTTTTTCCTCTCAAGATCTTCCATCAACTAAAAGGAATAACTTTTTATGTTTCTATCGGCTCATTTGTATAATTAATTAAACAAGTCTGATTAATGGCTGGAATAAAGTAATTTTATTTTTATTTCATAAATAGGATGCAGCAGGCTGTCAATCTAATAAATATAGTCATAATAAAAGAAGATGAAAAGATCTTTTGCACTAAAATTAGCGTTGAAATTTCACCTAAATTTCCAATAGTTATTTTTATGGTATTGCTCTTTCTTTTTTGTACTGATCCTTCTCACATTGGATGAATAGTCCTGCAATATTAAGAGAAGGGAAATATATTCTGTTGAAAGTTAGAAGTGCCAAGAGATCATTTGGCATTTCAAAAACCACAAACAATTATATTTCTATAAATAAGAAGTTGTACTTACGGTGATATTATACCTGCCAAATAACTCTGCCTCTAGACTGTGATACATTTAACACCATCCAAGTTTTGGTTTCCGGTTTGTCGGCTTCGCGAGCGGTAGGGATTCGCGAAGCTGCGCGATCCCTGCCGCGCTAGCCGTTTTGGGGCTCTGATCCGGACGGGTGCGGAGCAAGGCTGCCCTGCAGGGGTAGCTGAAGGTAAGGGGGATCCGGAGGAAGGGTCTGGGGTGTTGCAGACCCCCTCCTGGCTGGCAGAACCCCTTTTACCAGGACGGTGCAGCGGCGGTCCGTAATGGCCGCCACAAAGAAGTTGGCAGCCGGGCAAGTATGCGCAGGAGGAAGAAGAGAAAGTTATTGAAAGTGAAAGTTCTTCTTGGTTGACCCAGGGCTTTGAGATTTATCTAATTTAATTCCTGGAAAAGATTGTTTTTTGATGATTTTTTCCACAAGAGAAAAAAAGCGGCAATTTTGAGGTGCTGAAAGGAAAGTTTACTCTCCCTCCCGACGGAATTAAGCCGGAAGGGAGAGGATAAAGAAAATATATAAATCTGGATCTTGTTGGAGGAGATGCCTTGAAGATTTGAGGACAGAAACATAATTTTAATAAGGCTTTAAAATATAGATTTGGACTCTCTTTTTATTTGTTTGAAGAGGAAGGGGAATTTTGGCTTGCTTGGATTTATTGAGGATTGTGGATTTTGGGATTGTTTTACCTTTCTCTCGGAATATTTGGTTGGTGTAAGAAGAAAGAGGAATAAAGAAAAGAAAAGATTTATTTATAATGGCTTTCCCTTTTGAAGACCTGAGGGATGAATATGAGCAAACAAAAGCAGCCTGCAAAGATGATATGGAAAAAGCTTTTCTATTTCTAGAAATGGCGCTGGTCAATTACCAACAGACAATGAAACAGATGGAAACAGAAGAACAACAACAAGGAAAAGACGAAGACGCCATCTTTATTGAATCCCAAAACTTATCTAAGGAAGAAGGAAGGAAGAGAGCAAGGAAAATGAAGGACTTAAGATCTAAAAACATTTGAGAAAGAGAAAAATATGATGCAAAGTAAATATAATGATAGCAAGCAAGAGAAAAAGGGAACACAACAGAGAAGGGATCCCAGCAAGGCAGAGGTTAGAAGAAGAAGGGGGTAGGAAGATTTGGTGGGGAAGAAAGAAAGGGGAAAGGCGGAGAAAAGCCTCAAAGTTTTAAAATTGGATGGGAGAAGAGGAATTTTTTTAGGGACAAAGGATGAAATATAAACTTCTGTAAGAAAGATTCTGCTAGGTACAGAAGATGGTATTGTAACATTTATATTTGAAATAGTAAATTAGAATGGTTTAAGATTTAATAAGAAATTAAAATGTTGAAGTCTTTAATAATGATTGATTTTTAAAATGTAATAAAATATTGAAGGAAAGGAGGATACAATGTATTTAAACATTTTTGGTGGATAGAATGTACCAAGCAGAACCGAATTGGGTATTTGTTATGTTGAATGTTAATTTTACTAACTTAGGGGGAGGATAGAAAGGCATCATACTCTGATTAGTGATTTCAGGAGAAATTCTTTTTATTATAAGAAGAGATAGAAGGATAATGAATGGGCAAAAGATATAAATATAATGATTTAATTAAGATGGATTAAATAAGATAGAATTGTGAAGAGTGATATGCGCTGCCCATGCAAAGAGAGGTAACTGGGGCCAAGGTACTTTACTAAAAGATTTTTTTATGTTTGTTTGTGTTTGTTTGTGTTTTATGAGAATATTGGGGAAATTTTTGTAGAAAGACAGGAAAAGATTTAAATATGTAATGATTTGTTTGTTGTTGAAATTTTTAATAAAACTTGTTTTTTTTTAAAAAAAAAAACACCATCCAAGTTTTGTTAAAATATAAGAATATTAACAATTTGAAAGGATCATATTTATATCCAACAAGTAGCTTCAAAATGTCCATTTCAAATGCAAATGTTCTAAAACAGAAGTCCCGCTATGCTTTAAGACAGACAAATTAAGTTGTTATTATTAGCCTACATTTCCCTAAGACTCTTTGACAAAAGACAATTTGACTATTGTTTATCAAAATGTTAAAAAAATCCAAAGGATAGCTTTGTAAATTTGAAGTGTTTTTTAATAAAAGTTGTATTTGATGGATTGTTGATTGTTTGAGCAGTCCTTGGTGCTCTCTGAGATTGCTTGTTTTCTTGCAGATGCTAGCACTGATGATGTTACCTTGTTAGGGTAATGAAAACATCAAATGAGGACCCCTCATTTCAACCCTGAGCTACAAATATTTTCCTTTGTTGATTGTTTGATTGCTTTTTTTATAACCCAAGGCCTATTACCCAAACAAAGTTTATAAAGTTTATATTTTCAGAAATGGAAGTTCTTACTCCACCTGATTAATAGACTAAAATCTAATATTGATTTCCAGTAGAAGAAAAAGGATTAAGTCATTTTTTACTAACTTCTTTGGAAGTCAGTTACATTATTCTGGAGTGATCCCCAACTATTCATAATATATTTTCAAAAACTGTAGGAAGATGCAAGGAAAAAACCAGTGAAAATCAATAGTTTCTTATTAATTCACTTCCATTACTGAGATCTCTAGATATAAGCTATTGTGCACATTTTATAAGATCTCCCATACTAAAAGGAGAATTGGAGTTGAAAACATGCTTAACATTAGGGTGCTCTAATTCAGATCTGAATTTGATGACATACTTGCAATATTTTGTGAGTCTTAAAAATTATGTTCCAATCATTTAGCTTAATTATGGAAGATGAAATTCTACTTATCTAAAAAAAAAATGAATGTATACATCAATGCTAACCAGACCATTACAAAATGTTTAAGATCATTAGGAAATATTCTTCATTTTTTTGTTTAATAAACATTTTTATTTAAAAAAACTGAAAAGATTTAAAACTTCTTTTAATTTATAAGATTAAATATTTTATCCAACGTTATAGCTATGTTTTCCTTGCATAAACTATATACATATTACTTTTAGACCCATTATTGACATTTTATAATATGTTTTAAATCTAATATTTCAATTGTTCATAGGAACAATTGTATTTAATTGTTATTTAATTGTATTTAAAGTATTTTAATGAATGTGTTTTTACATGATTTTACAGGGCTTTGAATTGCTTTGGCAAAGGAAGCATTACATAAATAGATACAGCAGTTTCGCCTTCATTCTTCAACAATCCCATGACAGAGCTTAGAACAGAGTGTTACAGCCATGAATTTAATAGCCAATCAAAACAACTGATCAATTCTAAATGACAGCAAAAGGGTTTTAATATACAAACAGTTTCCAAACCATCTATGAAATTGCCCATATTTCTTCTAACCCAGAGGTCTTCAAACTTGACAGCCTTAAGACTTGTCGACTTCAACTCCCAGAGTTCCTCTTCCAGTCATGTTAGCTCAGGAATTCTGGAACTTGAAGTCCACAAGTCTTAAACTTGCCAAGTTTGAAGACCCTTGTTCTAACCAAACCAGTTGTAACTTCATGTTCCTTAACACCAGGAGGATACAATATCTCTCCATTGCTTGCTACAGACATAAATGCCATTTCCAAACCATCTATGAAATTGCCCATATTTCTTCTAACCCAGAGGTCTTCAAACTTGACAGCCTTAAGACTTGTCGACTTCAACTCCCAGAGTTCCTCTTCCAGTCATGTTAGCTCAGGAATTCTGGAACTTGAAGTCCACAAGTCTTAAACTTGCCAAGTTTGAAGACCCTTGTTCTAACCAAACCAGTTGTAACTTCATGTTCCTTAACACCAGGAGGATACAATATCTCTCCATTGCTTGCTACAGACATAAATGCCATGAATAGTATAGCAGTAATGGTAGTAGTAATAGTAATATGTTTTAATATGAGTTTTCCTAAACAATTAGTTTTACATAAGCTTTTTAATATTTTCTCCACTGCTTTTATTTTTTTAGATTTTTCTTTTCTTTCTTTTTTTCCCCCTGAGGTAAACTATTAGACAATATGTAACCTAAAACCATCTCTATCTATTGGCCCCAATGGATTATGTGCATATATCTTTAAAAAGCTCCCCTCTGCCATAGCGGAACCCCTAAGCATTATATATGAGATATCATTCAGAACCAGCTCCTTACCAAACCTATAGTCCTTAGCTACGGTCATCCCTATCTTCAAAAAAGGTGATCCCAGCCTGGTTGAAAACTACAGACCAATCTCACTGTGATGTGTCACGTGCAAAGTCATGGAATCAATCATTAACCAATTCATCACTCTCCACTTAGAGTCAAACAACCTACTCTACCAAAAACAATTTGGTTTCAGGAAAAAATTGTCCTGCAATCTTCAACTCCTACACTGCAAAACATATGGACTACTCTACTTGAGGAGGGTAAAACTATAGACTCAATTTACATAGACTTCTGCAAAGCCTTTGATTCAGTGGTACATGACAAACTATTGTGCATTTCTGAATCCCTTCATAAGTGGATTGTTGTTTTTTAATTGTTTTCAGATCTCTCTTTCTACTTTTCTTTCTTTCTTTCTTTCTTTCTTTCTTTCTTTCTTTCTTTCTTTCTTTCTTTCTTTCTTTCTTTCTTTCTTTCTTTTTTCTTTCACATTTATGTATGTGTTGTTTGTCTGTTTTAATTGTAAAATTAATAAACTTTATTTTTAAAAAAATAAAAAAATAAGTGGATTACTGTGTTCCTGTCAAACAGGCAACAAATGGCAAAAATAGGAAGCGCCCTATCAAACCCTGCACCATTTAACAGCGGTGTCCCCCAAGGCAGCCTTCTAGGACCCACACTCTTTATACTCTATATAAATGACCTTTGCAATCACCTTATAAGCAACTGCGTCCTCTTTGCGGATGACATAAAACTATTCAATACCACCAACAATGCTACTGTCCTTCAAAGCAACCTTGATTATGTGTCTGAATGGTCAAACAATTGGCAACTCCAAATCTTGACCAACAAATGTTCTGTCCTACACATTGGTAAAAAAGAAATCAGTACACCAAATAAACGCTAGGCAGATATGACCTCATTGATGATCCTCACTCTGTCAAGGACCTTGGAGTTCTCATATCAAATGACCTAAGCATCAGAGCTCACTGTAACAGCATTGCCAAAAAGGCATTAAGAGTTGTAAATCTAATCTTATGAAGCTTCTCCTCCAGAAATATCGAATGCTAACTAGAGCATACAAAACTTTTGCCAGACCAATATTTGAATACAGCTTATCAGTCTGGAATCCACACTTGTATATCGGACATTAATACAATTGAGCAAGTCCAGAAGTATTTCACGAGAAGAGTACTACACTCCTCTGCTCACAACAGAATACCTTATATCACCAGGCTTGAGATTTTGGGCTTGGACAACCTTGAACTACGCTGCCTACAGTTAGACTTACCTATTTCCTGTATTCTTACTCATGTTTATACTTATACCTATTATCTTGTAAGCGATTGACAAATCAAATAAATAAATAAATAAATAAACAAATAAATAAATAAAGGCAAATACATCAAACATATGCACCTCATTTTTTGTATTCAGCTTTGAGAAATAATACTTTTCAAACCAATCATTTTCTGGGCAGATTCTGACTATCAACCAACAGATATTAATAGAGCTACTGAACGTCCATATGGTGGATTTGACAAAGATACTTCCAAAGAACTAATGGAAGATATTTATTTATCTTGAAGAGTCAAGTGTCTTTAGTGTCTAAAGTGTCTAAATTGTAAGGCTAGAAACTACAAGACTTCTACTTCCACTTTGGGCACAAAGCCAACTGAGTAGCCTTGGACCAGTCATGTATCTTAGACCTAGGAAGAAGTCAAGGGTAAGATACTTCTGAAATCTTACCAAGAAAACTGCAGGGACTTATCCAGGTCCTTTCTTGGAAAATCTTGCCAGACCCAAAAAATAAAGCCAGGATAGACTTTAAGGCCCCAGAAATATTAATTTATTTTTTCTCCATCCGAAACACTTTGCCACAGACAAGTTTACAGGATACGCACTGTATGTATCAATGTAATCCTTATTCTTGGCCTCGCGCAACTTCTGGCTTTCATCTGCAGTTTAATTCTGAAGATTAATCAGAACATAGGAGACTAGTTTCATATGCAGATCTCCTTTGCTATAATCAATCTTTCATAACTAAGAATGATTTACTTACTACCACAAGTTTTATTCTTGTAGAGTTTGGCAATCATTCTTTTTTGGTTATCATTCTCTGACAACAAATAATAAAAATAATAATAAATCCCTTTATGATGTGCAGAATTGCATTTGAAATGTCACCATGGTTTAGAAAGTATTATGAAATAAATAACCCACATAGATAGATTTTCTTTTCATACATATTTATCTCCCTTCTTGCTCTAAAATAATAAATAGATACTTCTGAATATGATCTTACCCCATAAAATATAATTATCCCTGCCTTGTATGAAGAACAAATACTAATAACTGAAATAAATCAGTAGCATACTAGGTTTCAGCAAAGATCAATTACACAAGAAAAGCAGGTATTTGGAAATACAATTTTACTATATAGAAATCTAATTTTTTTTAGATTTCTCAAAATTCATAGTGAAAGGTAATACATTAAAAAAACATAATTAGGTATCAGTTTAAATGTATTTAACTACCTAGAAGCTTAACTCTGTTTATTTAGGAATTTGATGTAAATTAAAAGTAACAGTTGGATAAATATTTTCTGCTCATCCTTTGATTCCAGCAAACTTCCTTATGATTGAACACAAAAATCAAGTAACAATTTTGCATCATATTCTGAGAAAATAAACTCTTGGGAAAATAGACTCTCAGGATGCTTTGAAAGATAAAAACTAATTTTGTCATCGTACCAGTAATGAAAAAAAATATGTTCTGTCAAACCTTAGAGAAAAGAAGGAATTTTCCACACACACACACCCTTTGCTAAAACTTTCAAGAATACTGCTATGACCTTTCAGCCAATAGGGACTTTAAAAAGTTGATTCATCTCTGCAATTCTTCCTTGGAGACCTAGCATTTATATTCATGCCATATTTTAATTTATTTGAGTTAATTTTGGGTATATGTTGTGCAAAGCTAATTTATTTGATAGCAGTTGGTAAACTCAGAAAATGTGTTGATGCAATAATCAGCTTGCAATATGCCTTATTTAGAAATTCAGTACACTAGTGATGTCAATTCCAAAAACATCTTGGAAGATATTTCTTATTTTAAAAAATATCTAGTACCAAAATATGAAGTTACATAAGCACTTCAGTCCTTATGAAGTCAGAAGAATACAGGAACTGATGGCATACCCACTGAAAAATGACAAGCAACAACAAAAGAACGAATAGAGGTTCTAATCACACTATGTCAGCTACCAATAAATAGATGATAGATAGATAGATAGATAGATAGATAGATAGATAGATAGATAGATAGATGATAGATAGACAGGTTGGGATAGACAGACAGACAGACAGACAGACAGACAGACAGACAGACAGACAGACAAATCCTCTCTGGTCATCAGATTAGAAGAGATCAGATTAAAAGCAGGAAATGTAACAGAATGTGCAAATTATTACACAATATTCTTCATTCCTCATGCTAACCAAATAACGTTTAGGATTATTCAACACAGATTAGAGGCTACAGAAAAAAAATAGATTCCAGTTTAGAAAAGGCTGAGGAATATCAAACATTATTGATAAGGCACACTTGATAATTGAAAAAGAGAAATCAAGTACATGTTTATAAAAAGTTCTTTGTTGTGTTGATCATGTCAAGTTGTAGAATGTCCTTAGAAAAATGGTTATCCGTTAATAAGAAAGGAGCCTACCAGCTTTCAGATATCCTATGGGTAAAGATAACACCACCTGGAAAATTCCTTTCAAAAAGGCAGCCAGCCACCTTGGTGTTCCAACTATATTTTCATGGGTACAGGTATGCAGGTCTTGGCGTGTTCGGGTCTTTTCCCGTGTAAGATTGAGAGTATCTTAGCGACGTTTTGGTGAGGTCCCACTTGCCATCTTCAGGCTGGTGTTTTCAGCTTCATGCTTGTGCGAGCATAGTGACCATTCAAAGTTACAATGACACTGAAATAAATGAGTTATGACCATTTTTTTCAAACTGATGATTGTTACAGCATCCCCAAGATCATGTGATTTACATTTGGATATTGGATAACTGGTTTATATTTATGACAGTCGCAGTGTCCCGAATTCATGTAATCATCTTTTGCAGCCTTCTGACAAGCAAAATCAATGGGAAAGCCAGATTTACTTAACAACCATGCTACTAACTTAATAACTACAATGATTCACTTAACAAATGTGGCAAGAAAAGTCATAAAATGGGACAAAACTCACTTAACAAATTTCTCACTTAGCAACATAAATGTTGGACTAATTGTGGTTGTAAATCTGTATTCTGCTTCTATTGCCCTTTCTACTGAACAAAGAGGCTAATATATATATCTAAGGCTCGGATTATACTTGTTTATATATATATATATATATATATATATATATATATATATATATATATATATATATATATATATATATATATATATATATATATTAAACAAGTATAATCCGAGCCTTAGATTTGGTAGTGAGGGAACTGGAGGTGTAATGCTAAGAATTTTCATGTGAGATTCAGGAGCTCATGATGAGATAATACTGGATTCTTCATAACATTTTTATGTTTGTCTCAGATCTTACAATGTAATAAAATTTCCAGTTTATGTCATATATCTTGCCTCTTCATTCCTGTTGGGGATCAATATACCTCACCAACTTGATTCTTAAAATAAATATAACATTCAGCTATCAGCATAATCTTACTAGACGCAAGGGAATAACAGAGCATGCTGGCTAGCTGAACCGCAGCTACAAGTAGGCTAATTTTACTTTTATTTATGATTTATAAAATGCTATTGAGTTGAAATCAAATAAAAATAATAAATGAATGGGGGAGGTAAGAAATGCCTTAGCAACAAATAAAGAAAACTTTATAAACATAAATCTGTACAAAAATAAAACTGCAAACACTAGAAAAGAGTTTAAAAAAGGTTTTTTTCCCCTCAAATATAAAACAATTGTTTGCATTTTTCCTTAAAATATTGTTAATGATGATATTGAAACCTTCTCCATACAGAGGTTGCTGAAGGGAAGCCTTTTGACATATAGGAATTTTTAGGATAGTTTCAGAGTTGGTATTCAGCAGGTTCTGACCAATTCTGGAGAACCAGTTGTGGAAATTTTGAGTAGTTCAGAAAATCTGTAAATACCACATCTGACTGGAGATTTTACAGTATCCTTCCCCTGCCATGCCCACCAAGCCATGTCCACAGAACCGGTAGTAAAAAAAATTGAATCCCACCACTGGATAGTTTGTAAGAGGAATCATACCTACACCTGTATGACTGTTTGGTGATTAGAACTTTTATTTCATAAAATTCATTAAGATAAAAGAAAAAATGGTAAAGTGTTATATTTTTTCATCCTAAGGTTAATTTCCAGGTTGAAGTTCATTAGTGAAAGCAAAGACAAGTACACATCACTCATCCAGATAATTGGGGGTGGACATGGGATAGTACTTGTGTAAATGTCCCTTTCTACTTTATCAAAGTTGTTGGCTAAGTTGTTACTCCCAATTTGTTGCTTCAATACAAATGAAGCCAAAGAGTCATCTCAAATTGATGACTCTTAACAATGCAAAAAAGACAACACTTTAGAAAAAAATGTCACATCTGTCTTGAATCTTCTAATGAGAAAAATTCATGATTTGTTCAGGAACAAGTCTTACAAGAAGCAGTGGAATCCCAGCCAATTGTCAATGTAAATATTCAGTTCCAAGAAAGCAGAAGAAATGATGTTTCTGACTGAATATTAATGACAACCTTGAACTCAAGAATTGGTAGGACTAAAAAAAAAAGGAATTGGTAGGACTAATTTTCCAATAGACTAATTAAGTAATCCCTAAAAGTGCGAATGTGATGTCTTCCTTTGTACATTTATTGCTGTCTTATACCTTGCTCGCAATGGACATTCTTCCCTAAGCTTGTTAGGAAATTGTCTTGAAACAGACCCATGTTCCAGAACTCTAGAATTATATCATGACTAACTCACCTTAAGCCAATGTATAGGACTTCATCAATTTGAGTTATGAAAGGCTTATCTATGAAAATTATATTGCCTTTTCTGTAAAAAGTGAGTAATCTCAAAAAAGTGAGTTATCTCAAAATTTTGAGTAATCTCAAAATTCTTAAATCCAGTTTCACTGATCTTCAACTTTGCATTAAATTAGCTACTCCAGTCAATAAAAAGGGATCGGTCACTGTTATGAATGTAGAACTGGCAAAAAAACATACTTCACAAAGGTTGTCAGTCTCCCAAGCAGACCAGATAGAAAACCCAAACAGATTGGTTAATTCTACTTTGTTAAAAGGTTATGTTAATCAAATCTTGTAAGACTGGAAGAACAGTATACTGCCTTCTGTTTTTACTAACTGGTGCTTAGTTAGGGCAAATTCTTTCCAAATTTCTTTTTGTGCCTATTACTCAATTGCAGATTCACACACACACACACACACACAGACACACACACACCTTTTATCTGATTGTTCCCTAGGCATTATTTCTCCCCCATCCTTCCATCTTCTTCCATGAACATTGTCACATTCTACACAGGTCTAAAACTATCCTTCAGATATTTGTTTTCATCTTTCTGACTTTTGTGCTAAGAAAAAGAAGGAGGGAGGGAGGGAGGGAGGGAGGGAAGGAAGGAAGGAAGGAAGGTAGGAAGGAAGGAAGGAAGGAAGGAAGGAAGGAAGGAAGGAAGGAAGGAAGGAAGGAAGGAAGGAAGGAAGAAAGGCAAGCTATAGTATTTCAAAAATGGCACCTACTTTTGGAACTGTCCTTATATCAGAATCAGAATAGAGTGGAAGGGATCTTGAGATCTTCTAGTCCAGTCCCCTGCTTAAGCAAGAGATCCTATGCCATTTCAGACAAGTGATTGTCCAGTCTCTTCCTAAAAACCTCCAGTGATGAAACACCCACAACTTCTGAACGCAAGCTGTTCCACTGGTTAACTGTTCTCACTGTTTTGAAATTTCTCCTCAATTCCAAGTTGCTTCTCTCCTTGATTAGTTTCCACCCATTGTTTCTTGTCCTGCCCTCTAATGCTTTGGAAAATAAATTGACCCTCCTCTTCTTTGTGACAGCTTCTCAAATTCTGGAATACTGCTATCATGTCCCCAATATTCCTTTTCTCTAGACTAGCCAAACCCAAATCCTCCAACATATTCTTCATATCTTTTAGCCTCCAGGCCTTTAATCATCTTAGTTGCAAAGTTTTTCAAAACATCTTTCCAAATATACTAATTTGGTTTAATTTGCTTTCTTGAGAATTCTTATTAGGAAAGTTAAAAATATAAAGAATCGATTAATAACCACTGATTGTGTGCTCTGACATGTCAACCCAATATGCAAAAATATTTTCGATGTTTTAAACAAGTAATATGTATTCATCTTCTAAGGAAAAAGATTTTCCCTTTCATACTATCATTTTAAAAGTTGTAATTATATTTATTTTAACTCTCAAAAGAAACAGCTATAAGCAGAATATGGAATGATAGAAACACTGTTGCCCCTAACAACAATGTGCTGGTCTTTAACAATATGTTGTTTAATTGCAAAGACTACTAAGTTCTTTGCTTAACTTTGCTTGACTGTTTTTCATTTTTGTCAAATCTGTTAGCAGGCTCCCTCTAGATTCTTGGTCAATATTCTTCTAGTTCTTCAATAGATTACATTTGTCATAGTAATAATTTCTTCTTTGGGCATGTCTAAGAATGGAGGAAGAGGTCAAATACCTCCTTGTCCTTTCTTCTACAAATATTTGAACTGAACAAATGGCCCAAAATTTATCATGAATGTTGAAATATGAAACACAAATAATGTCACTTTTTTCTAGAAATAATGATCAGATGATTTAGATCTTGGTTAATGGAATGGAATGGAAATCTACATTTCTTTTTCTATGTATTATTTATTAAACAAATTCAGATAGATAGATAGATGGTTCTATGCATGTAGTATATATTTTAGGACTACGTGAAAAAATAGAGGTACTATATATTGCTCTCATAGAAATATTATCATTGGATGACCTGAAAGTTCAGGTAAACTACAGATTGTTATGGGGAAAAAATCTATCTAGGTGGTTGCTATGAGTTAAAAATGTTTTGACCACAGATAATCAATCAATAAATACAATTTTTGGAAGTATTTAAAAGACAGTCACATGCAAGCATCCAGTTCCAAAAGCTATAAGCAGCATCAAAGAAAAAGATAATGCTGGTAGGCTGGGATAAAAGAAAAAAGGAAACTAGACATAGCTTAATTCAGTCATGAGAGAGTTAATATTGCTTCTTTCCTCAGGTTTCCTAAATCCAAGTAGCTTAAATTTCATAGCATCATAAAATATATAGGTTGGAAGCAGTGGTGGGATTCAAAAAATTTTACTACCAATTCTGTGGACATGGCTTGGTGGGCGTGGCTTGGTGGACATGGCAGGAGAAGGTTACTGCAAAATTCCCTTCCCTTCCCACCCCACTAACCTGCTTTCCAGCTCCATTCTCCTGTGCAGGGCAACAAAAGAAGACCCAGCCAATCAGCTGGGACTCAGGAGGCGTAGAATAGATGGGGATGGGGCCAGTCAGAGGTGGTATTTGCCAGTTCTCTGAACTACTCAAAATTTCCACTACCGGTTCTCTAGAACTGGTCAGAATCTGCTGAATACCACCTCTGGTTGGAAGATATTGTTTGGCTCTTTCTTTAGTCTAACCATCTTCTCAAAACAGGAACCCACTAAACCATCTCCCAAACTGGCCATTTATCCTTCTTTGAAAACATCAAAAATTATTTTTAATTCATTTAAAATTAAAATGTGAAGTTAGCCCCAGTCATTCCTTTATTCTTCTCTTAGCTATTTTTTAAATCACAGAATTGGTGCTCAGAAGCAAAGTTATGACATTGATTCCAAGTCTACCATTCTACGTCTGATTTATAGTTAGAACAATTAAACAGTGGAACAGCTTGCCTTCAGAAGTTGTGGGCCTTCCATCATTGGAGGTTTTTAAAATGAGATTGTCTAAAGAACCACTTGTCTAAAATGATGTAGGGTCTCCTGATCGAGCAGCGGATTGTACTAGAATAACTCCAAGATCCCTTACATCTCTGTTATTTTGTTAGTTCTGATGAGCATACAGTGACACTTTATACAGAACTAAAAGGAGAAAATACATTGTACATAGAAATTCACATTTTTCTTGGAGTAGATTTGGGTGAACTTTGATCAGGAACCATTCTACCCAAAGGAAAAGTTGCTCATTGTTTTAATCTTCCCAGATGGCTGCAGAAGTTTCCACTTATACATCAACTAAAATTTATCCATTTCTCCCTGCATTTTACATGCCTATGTACAGAGCTTTCTGATTTATTTCCAACTCTTATTCAATCCAACAATGGAGTTCTAAAGAATTAAAACCTGCTGATTCAGGTAATGGTCTGGTACAATTGATTTTTTTTTCTTCCAAGAAGAAGCTGTGTCATTATTGTTGTATTATCGATCTCCCTCAATGTCCGCGTTTGCTCAGCTCAGTATGTCTATATGTGTGCAATTGCAAACAATCAAAGCCCTATGTAACGTAATGATCCTCTACTGATGGCAGGGAGAAGGGATATTTCACTTTTGTCTCTCTTTCTATTTTACTCCTACATCAAGGTTCCATGGGAGATGCATCAAAAGCTTATACACATTCATTTCTAATGCACTGGCTTCCAAAGTGATTGTCTCTCTAGAGTGTCCTTTTACAGCCTTGTCAATTAATGTATAATTAGCTGAATTTACATGTAGACCAGTTGGGAATTTTGGAAATGGTTCCTCTTTATTAATAGCATTGAAGGAAGTGAAAGGAAAGAAGCATTTTTAATAGTGTTGCTGAGTGTCTGTCAGGTGAGAAACAAAAGAGAAAGTCAAAGTAAGTCAAGTTTTGTACATATGTGGCAGTACACACAATTGCACTTATTTAAAAAATGAAGAACATTTTGACAGCTTATTTATCTTCCTGTAAAAAGTCTCAGACCCTGCGCTTCTAATATATATTTGTCTCTAAGCTTTAGTTCATACAATACAGTAAAAAAAAATCTTACAAGTTTAGGTTTTTACCCTGCCTGGTTAATTAAATTAAGCTGTATGATTATTGATGCAAATAAGCAACTAATACAGTCCGTTTTAAATGAACTCATAATCATGGTCTTCTTACCTTTGTAAGTACGACATCCAACCTGTTTTTCCTGAAAATTTTTGTTTGGAATGTTATGCTACCAATTGTGCTAAAAATATAATTTGCTTCCATCTCATTTTTCTAGAAAGCTTTGTTTTGTTTTTCTTTTGGGAGTAAATGAGTTTCTATATGAATCAGAATTTGAACTGTTTCTACTTGAATCAGTTAAAACTGCTCAAGAAAGAGCTGGTCACAGTCTCAATTATTGCTTCTTGGATGTTAACCCATTCATCAGAAAAATATAATTGTTGTTTAAAAACATTATATATATATAATGTTATATATATATATAATAATATATAATAATATATATATATAAAATATATATATAATATATATATATAATAATATATATATATAATAATATATATAATGTTATAATATATATATAATGTATAAAGACCAGAAAGCATGAACAGAAGAGATGATTCCACCAGGCTGTCAATCATTTGGAAGCCTGCACTCACAAACAAAAAAAATCTCCACACCACAAGCCAGGCAAACACCTGGGCACAAACAGATCCCCCCTGATACCTCCAGCTCAAACACACCCCAACCAGGCACCCAGATGAAACCCAGCTTCCTAACTAATGATAGCCGTCCATTTACCCGAAGCCAAGCTGCACTAAAGGCCTCCATTAAAGTAACACAATGCTGCCAGCCAATCAAGATACAAAAAGAGCCAAAAAACAGACAGAAGATATCAGAGACACCCATCAAGCAGAACACAGCAAACTCCGAGACCAATAAACACAGACCAAGACTCCCAACCAATCAGGATGAAGAAAAAACCATTCTGGCACAGCAATAGGCTGCCCCAAATTCAAATCTGAAACCACTGTAAAAGTCTGACTCACAGACGGACACAATACAGAAGCCTGATGATGGCAGATGAGATTCTGCTGAAAGCGTTGCTACAACTTTAAAGAACAACTACAATGACGTGGGAAAATACCGAACCAAGCCGAACACCATATATATATATATATATATATATATATATATATATATATATATATATATATATATATATTATATATTTTAAGTTTTCATGGGTACTTACATGTATGGTATTCAGCTTTGTTTGGGTATTTTCCCACGTCATTATAGTTGTGCTTTTAAAGTTGTAGCAACGTTTCGGCAGAATCTCATCTGCCATCGTCAGGCTTCTGTATTGTATTCGTCTGTGAGTCAGACTTTCACAGCCGTTTCTGTTTTAAATTTGGTGCTGGCCTACGTTGTGCCAGAATGTTTTTTTTTCTTCATCCTGATAGGTTGGGAGTCTTGGTCTGTGTGTGTGTGTGTGTGTGTTTGTGTAGATAGGTATATGTATATGCATATGTGTATATATGTATGTATGTATACTATATAATACTTTTATAAAAAATAATTGGAGAGGAAACGCTTCAGAAAAACCACCAGAATAAATCTATGAATAAGTCATTTCAAAAGTAGATCATTACCATCCTAGACAGAAAGCCCTCTATTATCTGAAGATATGCATTTGGTATGACTTTAAAAACCTACACATGAATTAAATTTAGGAATATGCTTTCTATACTGATTTGTCACTTTGTAACATGCTGAAACAACTTTTCGGTCAAAACATTACTTTGTATGTAATTATAACATATCCTATGTGCCTAGTGCAGAGATGCAGCTGAAACTTAGTTAAATGCCAATTGGAAGCAGATACAGACACTCTTTGACTTACAACTATTTGTTTAGCCTCCATTTAACATTACAACAGCACTGAAAAAAAGTGACTTATATCCCCCCCCCCGGGACAGAGAGAGAGAGAGAGAGAAAGAGAGACAGAGGGAGGGAGGGAAAGAGAGAGAGACCAAGAGAGACACAGAGAGAGAGGGGGGGGGAGGGAGGGAAAGAGAGAGAGAAAAGGGGGGAAAAGAGAGAGACAAGACACACACAGAGAGAGAAAGAGAGAGAGAAGGAAAGAGAGACAAGAGACAGAGATAGAGGGAGGGAAAGAGAGAGACAAGACACATATAGATAGAGAGAAAGAAAGAGAGGGAGGGAAAGAGAGAGAGAAGACAGACAGAGAGAGGGAAGACAGACACACAGAGAAAGAGAGACAGGGAGGGAGGGAGGGAGGGAGGGAAAGAGAGGGAGAGACAAGAGACAGAGAGATGAGAGAGAGAGAAAGAAAGAAAAATGGAGAAAGAAAAAGAGATGAGAAAGAGGGAGAAAGAAAGAGAGAAATAGAGAGAGGTACCTGTTTAAAAGAAAATAGAAAAATGGCTCTTTGGGTGTTTAAGGTTGAAGACCCCAGGTTAGGCAAACACCATGGTCATTAAGTGAATCTTGTCATTAAGCAAACACTGTGGTTGTTAAACAAGTCAATTTTTCCCAATGGGCATTTTTAACAGGAAACCAGAAGGAATTGTTGGAAACTGGCAAGAACATAGAAAACCTCAGTCACAAGACTGTTTGGGATGTTGTAACTGATCATAAGTGTGTGTGTGTGTGTGTGTGCATGTGTGTGCACATGGCTGTCAAAACACCAAAAACAGGTCAAATAGCTCTAGGGAGGTTAGTCGTAAATTAGAACACTTGGAAAGCAACTGGCCATTAAGCGAGGACCACTTATATTTGGTTTGCCAGTCACATGGCCAGCTAGCCATGCCTACCCCAGTCATATGACCAACAAGCCATGCCCACCCAGTCACATGACCACCAATCCACATCCACAAATTAGGCCACGCCCACAGAACCAGTTACAAATACAAACCAGTTACATATAATATTTGGAATTCCTTAAAATCTTAGTTGTTGGCGGTATACTGTAATAATATATAAAATTGCATTTGCATTCCAATGCCTCATTGAAATTAATAAACCCAAATGGAATCAGGAAATTAAAAACCGAAAATGATCTGAAGGAGTTTATTTTTTATTTTTAACCATATCACTGGATAAATCATCACGCTGTGTTTATTACTTTTCAACTATTTTGTTTAACTGAGTGAAATCAATGCTTTCCCTATATCAGTCTTGAAGTTTTAAACTCACATTTATTTTCAGTTCTACACAGATATTTTTACCACTTAACATCCCTATTTATCTGCACTATACAGCTTGAGATACCCCTATTATTTTCCTAAGAATAATTACATATGGATAAGAAACAAACCATCACTTTCATATTAGAACAATTAAATACATTTCTAAGTTGCCTGAACTGTGGGAGGGAAACGATACAGAGACAATGTCTTTAAGACATATCCTTTATTATGATGATGTCTTTGTATAGTGTTAAATAGATTGTGAGAACAAACCCAAATATGAGCCAGTCATTGTTGAGCCATATCATGATGGATCTACTAAAATAGCTCACTGTGAAAAAAAAGAAAAGAAAAGAAATTCCAATATTTCATTTTGTTTGTAATGTCTTTACTTTCTAAACACTTTAGAATATATGTTCTGGCTTCTATTCTTGAAAGCAAGATGCAACATACTTTTCAACCAACAAACAAGCATTATTATTTTTTTCAGTGACTTCAACTGAAAAGAGATCAGGTCCTTTATTAGCATGCATTACCATAATAATAGGTAAACATAATATGATTACTTCCCAGTGTTTGATTTATTACACACAAGTAGGAAATTGAAGGTCAGGGTATATGCTTCTGTTTATTATACATATCTAAATATTTACTAATAAGAACCTACCCACTATACTAAAATATTAAAGTCCTAGAAAAATTGAAAAAGTAGATGAAGTAGTTTGGGTCCTATGGGATACTAAGTTTAAATTAATTAAAGTTTGGCAGGTGGTTCAACCCAGAAGTCCTGCTTGATTATATGATACATCCAAAAATGAAATGACAAGGAATTCTTTCTAATCAAATTTCTAAATAACTGAACACCCATGAAGACAAAGTACAAAATATATTCCAAATGAGTGTCAACACATACCTGGGCAATTTTCAATATATAAGGTTGGAGTATATAGCAATAGCACTTAGATTTATATCTCACCCGTAAAAATGTAACGGTTTAAAAATGTCAGTATACTGCCTCTAACAATCTGGGTACTTATTTTACTGACCTTGGAAAGATGGAAGCTGACTCAACCTTGAGCCAATCAGGATCAAACTTCTAATGTGTGGGCAGAGTTAGCCTGCAGTACTGCACTCTAACCACCATGACATCATTCAGGTCTCTGACGTTTGTTTGTTTTTTATGTTAGAAACACTGTAGGGGTGAAAGAACAGGACATATTGGTAAACCCAGTTGGGGTTCCTTTTATATCCATGGCAGGAATGGGAGCAAAGAATGAGAGCTCACCCGACTTCATGGCAGCACTCAGGCTTGCTACCTCCAGCCCAGTGTCCTCACCACAAAAGCCACTGTGCTTTACTCTAGAAGTTAAATACAAATTCCTTTTGTAGAAATTTTGAAATTAAAAGTGTATGCTAAGCACATTAGGAATACAAATGCTTATGTGGTAGCACCTTCTAGTTTTCATTATAATATCACAGTCAATTTGTTACTACCTGTGATACTCTTGTAACAAAAGAATTATTCAATTATTCACATGTAGGGTTTCCACATCCAAAGAATATACTGTATCTGTAACCAGTTGAAATAGTTAAGGAACAACAGTTGGGATGATGGTATCAGGCATTTTGAACATTAACTCCCACACCATTGACCTTGATAAGTGAAGCTTATGAGAAGTACAGTCAAAGAATCCAGAAGATACCAGATTGCCTATGTTGGGAAAAGCAAAGCTAGAACTACACTGAAATTTTGAATTACAAATAAATGGCATTATCTGTTCAATTTCTAGTATGCTGCAGTACTAAATATAATTGTTTTCACTATTAATCCAGTTAAGGCCATGTATCTTGAAAAACCAACTGGAACCTGTCTAGTTTATATAATTCTAACTACAACTTAATATGAGAAATTCATTAGAAGAAATAATAACACTGACTGCCTTAACTTTATCCAGTAAATCAATTTGTTTCTCTTCACCTATTTAATGTTTAACCACTCATTATCCAGAGTGCTTGAACAATGTTCCTGATCTTTCTGTGTCTGAACCATGTTTACTGAAATACTCCTACCTTTTGTTGAAATAAAATTTGTCTTATCGAGTTACCTACCTGTTAATCTTAATGAAAGAGGGAATAATTAGTGTTGTGCCCTTATTCATTTGAGGGCTCATTCTTCATTATATTAATTTAAGATGCTGCAAAGTTATGGATCTAGTATGAAATGTGCAACTCTTCCTCTTTGAATGCTGCCTTACAGGGATTGTTCAACTTGTTTATTAAAGATACATCCCATCTGCTGCTTATATAAGCACTCAACATGACTTATAACAATAATACATCAATGTGACAGACTCTGCTAATGTCAGTGAAGGAGATTCTTCTATCAACACTAAGAAGAACAAAGTATTTTAGCATTCCAGAGCTTCCAATTGATTCTGATCTGAAAAGCTAAGCAGAGTTGACTGGTTGGATGACAGACAATCTGAAATCTCAAACCGAAGCAGAGCTGATCCATGTGGCCTATTGTTCAAAAGTAATGAAACTGACTGGAGAACCCATTGTTCTAGTGGTAGACCTCCTTATGACAGTGGATTGAGCTTCAATTATCCTATTTGGTCATTTGATCCCATTATGTGTGCCACATTTTTTTCTTTATCTGTCTCCAGGTTTGTTTGCAGAGTTATTTGGCCCTGTGGAATCTTTTGTGAATCTGTATTCATTTATTTTTGAGGTATTTCATAAAAAGAATCCAAGAAAACATTTCAATGATGAATATGCCCCTAGTTGTATTCAGATAATCCTAGTTATAGAAATGATATCTTTTTTTTTTTCTTGAAATATCAATACTAAAGATTTATCCACTATTTTAAAACACTTTGCCCTGCCTTTGACACTGCCTATGCTTTTGACATTAACATTCCTCTTTATCTTCTTCAGTGATATTAAAAAATGCCACAGATTCTAATCCCTGTATGTATTTTAGATGACGATATAATATTGAACAGTTCGTGTATCTCATTCTGTGGCATGGTGTCCTCGTACACAAGTCACTGTCATACTTCCAACCTTTACCAAAATTATGTTCTGGAACTCATATTTAAAATAAACATTCCTCTAAAGAAGTCAGAAGTAATTTCCCCTGTTATTAGTGCTTGAACATTTTAAATGAAAATGACTCCTGAAGTTAATTTCTAAAGATGGAACAGTTGCAATTTACACAGGAAAGCTCAGAGTGAGAAGAGTGCCTTGCAAAATCAAGTAAAAAAAAATTCAGTTTCTCCCACTGAGTTAAAGAGGACAATGCCAAGGAACTTTGAGAGAAATGACAGACAAATTACAACATGCTTGCACTATGGTATATTAACACTTCCATTTCTAGAAGGCATACTGTCAGTAATTGTTAATAAAACTAGCCAACACCAAATTGTAGAATGTATCCTGTGCATAGGTCTAGAATAGGGGTGTCAAGGCCTGGGGGTTGTATCTAGCCCATGGGGTGCTTAGATCTGGCCTGCAGGGCCACTCTGGAAATAACAAAGGACTGGCCTGTGGTGCCTTTTCCAGAGAAAATGGAGCTCCATTTTCACTTGCAGAAAGTTGCAGGAGGCCATGACACCCAAAAATGGAGCTTTGGTGCCCGTTTTGTCTGGCAGAGCACTTGGGCCCACCACAGGCGCCCCTGACATGAGTAACATCGAACTGGCCATGCCCACCTTTGCCGTGTCCACCCCAGTCCCCTGAGGTCAAAAACAACCCTGATGGGACCCTTGATAAAATTGAGTTTGACCCCCCTGGTCTAGAACATTCTGGGAGCTTCTACTGCAGAGAATCCAGCATTAAATACAAACCTTGGTAGAAACTTATTTTTATTGCTATTCTAAATGCAGCTTGAAATAATACTGTTGGGTTGTTTAAACTGCAAACTGCAAGGCATGAAAGGAAGATAAAACTGGCTAAAACATTTTAAAAAAAATGTTTTAAAGCTAAAGTACGTTGCTTCATTTTTTAAAAATAAGTGCAATAGAATCTAAAAATAATTAAGAACAAAGATACTAAAACAAATCCACATAATATACTATTATAATAAGCCTAAGTAATAGGATAGCACATTATACAAATGGTAGCATAAAACTGGAGACTTGAAAGATTATGAAAGAAGTAACATTAAATAGAAATCACACTTCCTATCTGGACAGAATATACAAGGGTCTATCTAGAGTCCTTATGTAGAGAACAATATAATAGCATACAGCTTACAGGCTTTACTGAACTATTAGAACTTGAATATAACTGAAGGCATATAGAATACCCTTAAAACATCCAAAATAAGACACTTTAGGGCAATGTATCCAATATGGTCAAAGCAAAGGCCTTATGAAACTTTTGGAATTTTTTTAGTACTTTAATTATTTTAGATTCTATTACACATGTTGCTTTTTTCATTATAGAAGGTTGTAATACAAAATATTTTATTTGTGTCTGGCTGTCAGGGTTGTAATAAATTTGATTTGATGTATTTCATAGGAGAAAATTATTTCAGAATTATGCAACAACAATAACAACATACATTCAAAGATTAGCTCAATCACTTCATAAGAGACTTGTTTATACTACTGATCACTAGGACGAAAAAGTCAGAACTGGAGCCACAATTATATGATTGAAGCTTCAGCCTTTTTCTTTTACATACATTGTATGTGCAATGCATGTACAAAAGGGAGAGGCTTCTGCCTTTACTTCTTTGACTTGCCCTACAGACCAGTGGTGGGATTCAAAAATTTTTATTACCGGTTATGTGGGCGTGATTTGGTGGGCTTGTCTTGGCTTGGTGGGCGTGGCTTGGTGGGTGTAGCAGAGGAAGGATACTGTAAAATCTCCATTGCCTCCCCACTCCTGGTGGACATGGCAGGAGAAGGATACTGCAAAATCCTCATTCCCTCCCCACCCCACTAACCTGCTTTCCAGCTCCGTTCTCTGTGCAGGGCAACAAAAGAAGACCCAGGGGATCCGCTGGGACTTGGGAGGCAGAGAATAGATGGGAGTGGGGCCTGTCAGAGGTGGTATTTGCCAGTTGTCCGAACTACTCAAAATTTCCACTACCAGTTCTCCAGAGCTGGTCAGAACCTGCTGAATACCACCTGTGCTACAGACACCTTTAAGATTGGGTGAAGGAGGTATCAGTTTGCATGTTTGAAGTTTATGCTTACTTTGATCATAAAGCTGATTACAGAACTACTGTATATTGAATAAGGAAAGTATAAAGTGATATCCTAGGTTTATACTGGGTTTCAGAAATTAGGATAACTGTGATCATCATCTTCTTCTTTTAATGATCCCATAATCCCTGTGGGGTGGAGTCTGGACAACTGGATGGAACAAGTAGAGTGTTTAATGGCCAGATGCCCTTTCTGTTGCCAATGTGGAGTTTTATTCAGCAGAAATATTTTCATTATGCCCAGAGAGAGAAATATCTGCATCTATCTAGGATCAAACTCACAGCCTCCTGATTGGGAAGCAAGAGCTCCACCTCTAGGCCACCACACCACTCCTAGGATGACCCTGATGTTCAGAGGTTAATCAAAAAAAGTATTGTTCCCAAACTTTATACAATGAAATAGTGCTCTGCTTAATTTAATCTCAAAAAGGCATTTGTATCACAGCATGAGTATAAGCCCCCTTTGGCAACACTGCAAAGCATGTTTTCCTAACATTGTGTATTTTCCACCATGGGGTTGTGGTGAAGGATACAGATGGTTCACAGTATTGCAAACAGATGCTAATTTGTGCTTCTAAGCTCAGAATCCTTTGGCATGAATGGATATAATATAATATTAAATAAATAAACAAGCAAGCAATCAAGTATCTTTTAGAAATTGAAGTTGCACTATTATAGTGTGTGTGTGTGTATGTATGTGTGTGTGTTTGTATGTATATATGGTGCAGATTTCTTCATAGGAATTTATTGATTGACCATTTGCAAAAATGTTCCATATTCAAAAAATAGCAAGTTCAGTCTAGACACTTTTAAAGGGGATGCTAATATAAATTTCATAAAGCTGAAAGGAAAATATAACCTTCAGAAAACAGCATTTTTAACAATAAGTTCATTCTGATCCCACATCATCATATAAAGCAGTTGCAATTTTTTTTTTTTAGATTGGCACAAATGCATGAAAAAGAACTTGGCAGCATTTGTTGTTACAGAAATATTGTACTTACAGTCATGTAAGTTCTGAACCATTTTCAGATAGTATGCAATCCATCAATACTTGATCTAAATTTGTCCAGAATAAAACTCAGAATAAATTTGTCCAGAATAAAACTCAGTAGTGGCCAATCTCATTTAACAAAATTAAACCTAGCTTTTCATATAACTGTGGAGTATTTGTGCATCAACGCAAAGTGCAAGATAATCTTGTTTTTCAATATAGCCATCATTTTTAACAGATTCACTTCCAAAATTGTCATATAACACAAGCATATTTTAAAAATCTACTACTTCATATGATATTGCATAGTATCCTTTTGTCTCAGCACATAACAGTGCAAATAACCAGGTCTGCCTATCATGGACAATAGCCTATTTGAATAAGAATAAAATATATCCACATTGACCTAGAAACCAGGCAGAGCTATTGAAATAACTTATTCATTTCTCATCCAAGAAGCTTCTTTAAACTGAAGAAGCTTCTTGGATAAGAAGCAAAACATCTTCAAGGAAAGAAAGTCCAATTGGCCCATGGAAAAGCTCCTTTGGGACAACCATGACCTGGATGACTGAGAATTTCCATAGACATCTAGTGCTTCAAATATCCTTGAATAACTTAATCAACTCTCAAATATTTGGGAATTACATATTCTTATACCAGAGGTACAGTATAATGAATTATAAGTGAACAACATGAGTTAAACTGATTATTTTTAAGTTGAAATGTTGAAGAGGTTGAGTATCCTTCTACTGCTTTTCAAATAAATATTTCTGTATTTATTACCAAAGCATGAAAGTGATTGATTTCGCAATTCTAGTTTATTCATTTTCAAAAATTTAAAGTATCATATACATTTATAGTCCAGCTATGTAGAATTGTGGAAGATGACAAAATCCCAATAATGAAGGTGCAAAAGAGAATACATGCATTTGTTCATCAAGGTGCCAGCCAAAACAGCAGGAGTCAGGCAAGTGTTATAAGTGCTTTCTACTTTCTATGATAGCAACTATGTGTATAACTGCACTTATAACTATAAGTGCAGTTATACACATAGTTGCTATCATAGAAAGTGAGGAATAGAAAAGCAGGCTGTGTGTATTTGTATACTGAGGTTTTTCTAAAGTTGAAGATGTAAAGCATAGTCAAATAGCCAGAGCAAGGATCATGGTATTCTCTATATGAGGCCTGACACAAAATCGTTATTTACAGTAAAATGAATTTGATTTTGGTCAGGAAGACAGGATGGGAGTCAAATGCCAAACTCATTTCCAACAACTAAGAGATTGAGATGGTTTGGTTTAAGTACCCTCTTGTTTATAGTCACGTATGAATTCTTCATCTCAGTTACAGCAAAGTTGTTAACTAGTTACATCAAAGTTGTTAACATCAAAGTTCTAACTTGGGAGATACATATAGGCAACCTTGATTATGTAAGTCTACCTTGCACAGAAAGATCCAGGACTGGCGAATTACAGGACTGACTCAGTCAGAAAGGAGTTGGACAGTAAGCATCCTTCTCTTGGGTAGCTCAAATGTATACAATAATAGAAGAAAGTGCCAAAGTGAAAATTTCTGGCAGCAGTATTGAACCTGATTGATTGAAGGGTTATTCCTTGGAATCAATTCCAAAACTGTACTGATTATCATCCCACTTATTTTAGGCTTGGAGCACTGCAAAATAACAAAACTAAAATGAGAAAAGAGGCATAGATTAAACATTCATACTGTTTGTAGATGTTTAAAATTGCAGATGTTTATACAACATCTTGATAAGTTTCCTTCTTTTGTTTCTTTTCTTATCTTCTAGTGCCTTGGGAAATAGTTTGACCCACTCTTTGTGGCAGCCCCTCAAATATCGGAACACTGCTATCATGTCAACCTTGGTCCTTCTTTTCACTAGACTAGACAAATTCAATTCCAGAAACCATTCTTCATATATTTTAGTTTTCAGCCCCCTAATAATCTTTGTTGCTCTTTTATGCATTCTTTCCATATGTACTTGTACCACATGACATGATCCTTCTACATTTTTTAGCAAAGCCCATCTGTTCCAGCTGTAATAACATGAATCGCCAATTCACATTATCAAATGTCTTCTGTGCATCTAGAAAAGCCATTTGTTTTTCAGGATGTGCCTCGTAGTATTCCAAAGTGTCCAAGATTACTCTCATATTATCTTTGTTTGTCTCTTTGGCAGATATCCATTTTGATCAGGATGGATAAAATTGTTTAAGTATTTTTTAAGTCTTTCTGCCAATATTGAAGCAAAAGAAGTTATGAATGAAGTTATGTTAAAGAAGAAGATACCTAAATCATGGTCAGATGCTTATATTACACTTGTCTCAAAAGAGGAGGCCGATCCATTACAAATCAAAAACTATAGACCTATTTCCTTACTAAACACAGACTATAAAATTTTTGCTTCAATATTGGCAGAAAGACTTAAAAAATACTTAAACAATTTTATCCATCCTGATCAAAATGGATTTCTGCCAAAGAGACAAACAAAGATAATATGAGAGTAATCTTGGACACTTTGGAATACTATGAGGCACATCCTGAAAAACAAATGGCTTTTCTAGATGCACAGAAGACATTTGATAATGTGAATTGGGGATTCATGTTATTACAGCTGGAACAGATGGGCTTTGCTAAAAAATGAATTCAAGCAATAGAAGCTATATATCATAACCAAACGGCAAAGGTAATGATAGAGGGAGAACTGACAGACTCTATTGATATAAGAAAAGGAACAAGACAAGGGTGCCCACTATCACCTTTGTTGTTTGTGTTAACCTTGGAAGTGCTAAACAGAAATATTAGAGAAGAAAAGGACATAAAAGGGATTAAAATTAAAAAGGAAGAATTTAAGTTTCAAGCATTCGCAGATGATCTGGTTTTCATTTTAGAAGACCTACTAGAAACAGCATCAACATTGATAGAAAAGATTGAGGCATATGGAAAGGTGGCTGGTTTGAAAATAAATAAAGATAAGACAAAGATTTTGACAAAGAATATGCTATCAAGACAAAAGGAAGAACTGGCAGATCTATTGAAAATTCAGGTCACGAATAAGATCAAGTACTTGGGGATACATTTGAGAGCAAGATGCAATACACTAAAAGAGAATAATTATATCAAACTTAAGCAGCAGATAGCGCTAGATTTGGCAAAATGGGAAAATTTACAACTGTCATTAATAGGGAGAATATCAACAATCAAGATTAATATATTACCCAGAATTTTATATTTGTTCCAAACAATTCCAACTAGGCTTGGAAAAGATTACTTTGAAGATTTAAATAAAATTGTGTTGAAATATATATGGCAAGGTAAGAAAGTGAGAATAAAGTTAAAACTTTTGCAAGATGCTAGAATAAGAGGAGGATTTGGTTTGCCTAATTGGGAGTTGTATTACCAAGCTACAAATTTGATGTGGGTTAAGGAATGGATAACATTAAGAAATACTAGATTGTTAACATTAGAAGGACATGATCTGTTGTTGGGGTGGCATGCTTTTCTATGGTATAAAGGAACTAAAACAGAGGGGTATTTTAGAAGACATTATATCCGGGAGTCTCTGTGGTTAAACTGGGAGAAGACTAAAAGGCAATGTTATTTGAAAATTCCAGTCTGGCTATCGACTATTGAAGCATTTTCTTATCCTATAATATATAAAAAGAAACAAACAGTTAGATATGGTGAAATATTGAATGAAAAGGGTGAACTCAAATCTATACAAAAACTAGAGGAACAAGGTATAAAGATGAATTGGTTTTCATATGCGCAAATACATTCAAGATATGATAAAGACTCTAAAACAGAAGGTTTCTATGATAAACTGACTGACTTAGATAAGATTTTGACAGGTACTGATGAAAAGGTGATTAAAAATTGTATGGATATTTATTAGAAATTAAACTAGAAGAAGAACAAGTTAAAGAAACAATGATTGCTTGGGGGAAGAATTTTGGATATGGGATTGATCTAGAGAAATGGCAAAAATTGTGGTCTCAAAATTATAAAATGACAATGTCAACAGCATATAAAGAAAATTTGTATAAGATGTTTTACAGGTGGCATTTCCCCCCAACAAGAATAGCAAGAATGTTCAAGAACAAATTTAAAAAATGTTGGAAATGTCATCAGACACCTGGCTCATATTACCATATGTGGTGGACATGTGCGAATGCTAAAAAATATTGGACTAAAATCCACACATGGTTGGAAAAAATGACAAAAAAGAATATAGATTTGATACCAGAGATATTTTTATTGGGAATTTTACCTGAAATATATAGTAAAGAATTGAAATACCTGATTGTAAATGTATTAACAGCAGCTAGGATTGTATTTGCTAAAAACTGGAAAAATGAGAAAATACCATCACAGGAGGAAATCATTAAGAAAATATTGGAATGTGCTGAAATGAGTAGATTGACATTTGAAATCAGAGAACAAGATGATAAACAGTTTTATAAAATTTGGGATCTATTATATCAATGGTTAGACAATAAAATATAGTAATGAAATATGTAGACTTTTAGAAAATAATAAATATATAAAGATGTATTCTTTTCTTATTATATCTACAAAATGATTGTAGGATAGATTTGAGATGATAATATGAACTGTCATAAAACAAATTAAGTAAAATATGATTACTTCGTAAAACTTGAATGAATAAAAGTATAGTCAAATGATTGATTAATAATGATATTAATGTATAAAATACTTGATTGAAAATACAAGAATATATACAATGTAATTGTAATTGAAGACTATGAAATGGAAGCACAAAACAATTTGTAAACCAACCAGCACACTGTATGTATATATATGGAAGATGGCTTGATGGCTTGATGTTTTGTTTGTTTATGTTCGTTTTAAAAACCAATATTTTTTTTTAGAGAAAACTTGTGATATCATGAAAGCTCATTTCATTATTTACTCACATTTCCCTCTTACTTTCTCCTTCTGCAAATACCTTACATTTTTTCAAAGTTCCAGTCAGCTTTTGTTTATGGTAAGTCTAATTGTTACCACACTTTTTTCTTTCCTTTTCTCATTCATCAGCCAGTCAGTGAATAGACTATGTCATGGTCATGCTCGCTCAGATGCTCAAGTTAGATCATTGTCACTGTCACTCCTGCGCTCTGGAATATCAGCTGGGACCTTCTAAGGTGTTGATTCCTGGATATCAGCTTTGGGATTCTATCTATAATACAACCACAAATGAAACAATATTGTGTAAAGGTCCCAGAATCATTGTTCGTATTCATATTCACAGAATCAGTCCTAACTATGAAATTATATTCTCCAACAATGATTTCTCCAAATGAATTTTGGAAGTGTTGGTTCTTTTCCACAATGTTGAAATGTGAACAACTCTCTGACTTTCCTCATGACTGACCAATAAAGAAGAAAATACATTTGCTGAATTATCCTATAATAATGTTAGTAGTACAGGTAACTAGAATTCTCAAGGTAGGCGTGCATCAGGAAATGCCTTGCAGTTAAAAAAAGGAATTGAAACCATCTCATATAATTGGAATGTAGCCATTCATTTTAACTTCTTTTCAAAAAGATTGAGTTAAATGACCTTTCTGGAGTCCTTCTTTTCTTTTCTTTTCTTTTCTTTTCTTTTCTTTTCTTTTCTTTTCTTTTCTTTTCTTTTCTTTTCTTTTCTTTTCTTTTCTTCTGAGTCTTTGCAATATGAATCTTTTGAAGCAGAATTGAATGTGGGAGAAGTAGACTGCTTTTTTGTATGCACATACACATATACTTTTACTGAAAGACTTATTTAAAAGTGTGTGCTTCTTAGAACTTTAGAATAGCAATTTGAAGAGTTATTTATTGCTCTAATTAAAAAATAATCACATTAAGACAGGAATCTCATGTTTCTGCCATCAGATAATGAAAACCAAATAAAAACTACAAGTGCTTACAGACATATATGCTCATGTATTCCCTCTTCAAACATACAATTATTGCATTGCTTATAACAAGGTTTTGAATGTCCTCTGAGATGCACAGAATAGACTGAGAAAATATTAGAAAAAGGTAATAGCTGCAGAAGTAACTTGGCATAAGAGTACCATGACAGTGGAAAAGCTTGTCTTCAGACATTGTGGGTGCTTCATCACTGGAGGTTTTTAAAGAAAAAGCTGGAGAGTCACTTGTTTGAAATGGCGTAGGGTCTCCTGATTGAGCAGGGGGCTGGACTAGAAGACCTCCAAGGTCCCTTCCAACTCTATTCTGACTCTGATTCTGAAAGGGGTAAGTATAAATAAAGTAAAGCTAGTCCTACTTTTAGGCCTTTAAAAGCACTTAAGCCAAAGAAAAAAGGAAAGATGGAAGGCTCAGTCCACTGTTGGCAGTGGTCAGAGTTAGCCTGTTAGACTGCATTCCAACCACTGTACCATACTAGTTTCCTAATTTCCTTTTCCCCTTCTTTACCTTTATCTATGTTATCAAAAGTTCTATTTCTTTAGCAAGTGTCTAAAAGAAGACAGATACTTGTAATTTTAAGAATTCAACCAAAAAGTGAAAATATTTTTCTCACAGATTTGTAATAACTACAAAATGGCATAACCATTTCTCTTATATATTTTTTATCAGTGTCTGTATGTATCTAGCATAACTTTTCTCTCTCTCATATATTTGTGTGTGTGTGTGTGAGAGAGAGAGAGAGTGTGTATGTATCTTTATATATAGGGAGCCATGGACGTGATGTTGGAGAAGGTATCCAGAAGTTGTAAAGGCAACAATAGGTTCAGAAGAAGTATGTATTAAGACCAGGGGTGGTAAAGTATTGTACAAAGATCCTGTGGTACAAGAAAGAAGAGAAAAGATGGGTAACAAGATTCTGTAACCATCACCTATCTCAATAAAGTCTAGCAAAGGCCAGGAGAATTAGCTTCTCTTCTCTTCCCCTCCCCTCCCCTTCCCTCTCCCTCCCTCCCCCTCTCCCATACACACACACACACACACACACACACACACACCATAAACAAACACATCACATCAAAGTTAAGATAAAGAAATTTCCTTTGGAAAATGATGAGAATGCAGATGTGGCTATCTGAAGAAAAAAAAAAGCAAGAGAAGAAAGTCTAATACTTGAGTGAAGGAAATAAATCTTCCTCTTGCCGATTCCAAAAAAGTGGATACTGAATATTACATTAAGCAAAAATTTATGATATAAAAATTTCCAGAAGTTTTGTACTGCATATTTTCATTCAGAAAGGTGAAAGGTTTGACATATCCCTGAGTATGCCTAAAAGTGCATATTAATCATACAGTAAGAATTTGATGATCTGGAAAGCGGACATTCTTTGCCATCAGTTTTCATAAAAATATTACCCCTGGGATACTGTGCAGCACAAAGGATTTTAATATACCAAGAAATAGGATACTGCTTGATTACTTAGAAGACAACCATTTTTGGAAGATCATGGTAGCTTTTGCCTAAAGCATAACATATAAGTAATAAAGTCATCTGAGATATTGTAATTTTTTTCAAACATATTCAAGAATATTTTAATAGCATAAAGGAAGGCAGGGAGGGAACAAGGGAGGGAGGGAGGGAGGGAGGGAGGGAAGAAGGAAGGAAGGAAGGAAGGAACAAACGAACGAACGAACGAAGGAAGGAATGAAGGAAGGAACGAAGGCTTACTGAATAATCTTTTTCTTTGGGAAGGGAAACAAAGTAATTTTAAAGGAATGTCACGTTTAAAGTCAAATGTGACATTAACAAGTAGGAAACAATTAACAGTTAAGAAAGCACGTTCTGGTCACATTTTACTTGCAGATTATATTCTCTTTCCATCACTTTTCCATACAAAATTTTCACATAGCTTCTTGCATAATGAACGGCTAAAGTATATAGAAAAAACTATAACAGAATGCATATTAAGAGTCACTCCTCATTTTAAAGTAAAGATTAGGTAAATATTATTCTACTGATATTAAGAACTTTTAACAATGCTTGATCGTTTGTCTCCATTTAAATTATTATTTTTCTACTTTATAATGTAGCATCAAAGCATTGAATGTTCCTTGCAACAAATAACCTTAAGTGGGCTTATTATTTGATTACTTAAAGAAAACCTTAAAACATCATCATCTAGACCTGGTCAAAACATTTAAATTTTCTAGAAATAACAACCAATCTATTTTAACCTTGATCAAATAAACAAATTTGATATTCATTCCTCTTGCTCCCAATAATTTTAATCTTTAGTCCCTTCAAATAATGTCCAGGCACTTTGCATTTTCTCTTTTTTTTCATAACCTTAACAAATCCCTATTCTAACTCTAATATTAAAAAATATGAAAATCACTCTACCAGTCTTTAAGAAGTCCTTTTTGTAAATACAATGTAAAAAGGTTATCCAAGTCATTCGTCTGATCTATTATTTTGTATATCTTTTTATTAGAATTATTACAACATCAGCCTATTTACATAGTCAATAAATGGGCCTATTTGCATAGTCAATACTTAAGTCTTTTTCCATGTATTTATTGTAAACTGTCATTTTTTTAGTTAAAATTTTTTCTAACATCAACTAACACTCTCTTTTGCTGTTACTTTTGAAGATAGATAGATAGATAGATAGATAGATAGATAGATAGATAGATAGATAGATAGATAGACCGACAGACAGACATATAGATAGATCACACTTAAAACTTGTCTTGTACTTAACTGAATAAAAATCATCCACTGAAATACATAAAAAGGTACTATCCTGAAAATTGTCAATATTAAAAAGCAATAGTAAGTTGAATATAAGATGATTTTAAAGATCAGCTGAACTTTGAATAATCAAAGACTGCATTATGACTATCGGTGTAATGCTTGTAATGTAATCCTTGACTCTGGCCCCTTAACTCATGAGCCAACTGCAAGAACTTCCATTCCTGAACTTTACTTACAAGAAGCAGCTGTCTGGTGAAGAAGGCAGAGCCTCCTCGCTGTCGGACTGTAGATCGCGACTCTCTGTGGCTATGGTCCATGCTCTTTCGTTGGAGAGCCACGATCATTACAATTAGGGGCTGAAGCTGCCTTGGAGGGGCAGCGGAGTAAGGGGAAGCCACAAGCCAGGTTGAGGGAAGCCGTATCTCCCCTCCTGGGCTTGGCCTTTTTCCCCCCAAAGATGACTGCAGTGGTGGTTTAAAATGGCCACCCCAAAGAGGAGGACTCAGCTGGATTAAGCTTTGTGCAGGAGGGAAGAAAAAGGTGGATAACATCTGAACCGGGACAATTGGGTGATACAACTAAACAAAAGTACCCCCGTATTAAGGTAACATGGAATTTTTAAGAAAAGAAAAGTGAGCGGTGAAATTACAAAGGAAAAAAAAATAAGAAAATATTTTTGACAGCTAAGCGGGGCTTCAAACCAGGAAAGGAAGAAGCTGGAACTAAAGATTTAACTACATTGGACTAAAATATTTTAGCAATAAACAGGCATAAAATAAAGCTGGACTTAAGATTGTCAAAAAATAATAATAATAAAGTTTACAAATTGGAGACTGGACTGTGCTGCAATGTTGAGGTTCGAAAAACCCTAAATAAAAAAATAGGGGGAAAAGGTGAAGACTTTGTATAACAGAGAGTGCCACATTTTGACAAAAACTTGAGCTCAAACAAAAGGGAAAGCATCCTGTTTCTGAATGAACTTGTGTGGATATAACATTAAAGAAATATTGAAACAAATAACATTAAAGAAATATTGAAACAAAGTAAGAATCTTAGAAAGTGAAAGCAGAACCAGAATAAAGAAAAAAGCAAGGAAAGAATCCAAATGAAAAGATGTAATGATTATTATTGTAACTTCTTAAAAATAATGGTTTATTGGGAATCAAGATGAGGGAATAAAGATATATTTTAAAAATTGAGGTGTCACACTCAAAGCAGTAAAAGGAGGGAAACCTATACTTGTTTTTTTCTTGAGTGTTAAAACTTGTATTAATCTAGAATTTATAAAAAGAATGTGTAATGGAAAGGGAATATGACAGACTAAAGAACCAACTAAATTAATAAGTTAATATAGACTATTAAAAGCAAGGAGAGACATTGGTATTATTATTATTATTATTATTATTATTATTATTATTATTATTATTATTATTATTATTATTATTATTAATAATATTATTATTATGCAAACACATATTGTTTATCTTTATTTTTAAAATAAATATTAAAGGATTATATTTGAAATAATTGAAATGAAACAAAAAGATGTTTCGATTGAGATTAATGAAAGAGGCTAGAATTAATGTTTGTTTCTTTCCTTACTGGAAATTTGGAATGGAAAAGGTAATAATAGAATTAAGTATGCATATATGAATGTGTATGAATGTATAATTGTCATATTTGTATGTAAAGGTGATGACCCGGAAATATGTTGTCCACTAAAAAGAGATTTTTGTTTTTATGTGGAAAAACTGAATAAAATTTATTAAAAAGAAGCAGAAGCAGCAGCTGTCTGAAGTGTGTGAGGGCTGCCTCACAATCATCCCTTTTTCCAGAGATTTTTTTTTGGTCTGGATCCTAAATCCAGCTACAAAGTTCAGTCATAATGTCATCCCTATTTTTTTCAGAGAAGATGTTGGGAAACACCCAGCCAGCAAGACAGATATTTCAAGTGGGAAATTAGGCTTTAATTGATGCACAGTCAGAATAGAGATTTCTCTAAAGCTCCATAGAGCTTAACCTTTCTGGTGTTAGACAAAGCTTGACAGTCTTGGGAGATGATAAGCAGAATATAATACAGTAGTTGACTTGAACTTTACACATGTAAATCTAGTTGCTTGCACCCTGATAGACGTCTTTAGTTTGCCATGTCCTCATCAGATGTATACACACTGATTTCTCTTGAGATTTTGATCTTTCAAATAATTTCTTGAATTTTCAAGTATTAATCTACCAAAATTCCATTAATAATGCATTTCTTGGTCCTAACAGTTAATGAAAGACCCAAGTCAATCTTATTCTAGTTTCTGCCTAAGGAACCATGCTTGTTCTATTCCCCATCCAATTACTGTTTTTACAAAGTGTTCTATATATGCTAACTGACTGAAGGGTGAACTAGAGTATAAAATTTAATTTAAAAAGTGACTGATTCATATATACACAAAGGCATGCAGTAAAGCTATTTGAAAAGGAATAGCCATATAATGTAACTGCAAGGATTTTTAGAGCTTGTGCAAGGCTTCAGATCAAGGTTTCAAAAAGATCAATCAGTATAAATGGGAATTAAAATGTAATAGATGTCTGTAACTCTAGAGAGCACCCATATCTTTTCCTGAGATTGGCCGGCTGCTTCAAGGAACTGCAGACAAATGCTATTGTCACAGTTAGCATCTTTTGGAAACTACTGCAAAGTATTCACAGTCCTAGTGGTTTTTATCATACTTTTACAAACTTGATTTGTGCTAGTAGTAGGGTTGATGTTTGATAGAATGAGAATTCCCAAAACTGTATGAAAAATGTTGATCAAATTCAAAGAACCATTTTCTCCTTTGATAGACATGTTTTTTTTAATTCTTTCATTATCAAAAAGTACTCTGAGCAGAATGTAAAACACTGTCATATGTCAAAACATGTGCAAACTGCAAAGCCAAACAATAGTATTCGCTATCATAGTTATTTTTGAGAACTGATCCACTATCCAAAACGAGGCAAACAAGATTTCAATAGTTCTGGATTATATTACATCCTTTCAGAGCCCAAGATTTTTCTCTCACTTTCAGTCTGTTCTTGGCTCCTCTGAGCACATTTGAGACTCCACTCCAACCAATGGCAACTAGCACTTAAGGGTTAAGTACTTTCTCACCATTGTTTCCTTCATTGCTACTTCAGTCCTTCTCAACAGCATGATGTTAGGCCCCAAGACTCACAAAAGACATATGGGCTTAAAGAGTAGTTTATTTTATTGTTCTTTACCTATAGACAGAATCTTGCCTGACTAAAATAACTATTTGCATAGCTACATTCTAGGAAAAGCTAGGGAGAACATGTTTCAACCGTCCTTCTGCTGACCAAACTTTCCAAACTCCACTGCCTCTTTGCCCTCTGGAAAGCAGCACTTCCTTCCTGGGAGCTTCTCTTCTCTTAGTAAATCCTACTGTTTGTTCTGTCATCAAATTTAGTTTATTTATTTATTTTGCTTCTCCGTGTTTGGCAGTCATTTTTCACATTAGAGAACATTGTTCTTTAATTGTGAGGTTTAGGATTTGAATCAGTTTCCGATGTTCTCCTTGAAACTGATTGAGATCATAACATAGAAACTATATGGATTTCTTCTTTATTTTAACTTGGAATTTTCACAAGAGAAGTATGTCACTGTTCTGCAGTCATTATCCAGGCAAATCTTTGATGTTATAATTGAACTCTTCCAGTTCCTTTTAGACATAGTATAGACAATTAGATATTTATCTCCATCTTATGCTGTCCATTTATATAAACATTATTTTGGTTGTTTAAAGATAGTGTTAGCTATGAAGAAATAATTGAACTGGAAAAAAAATGACAAGTCCTTCTCCTTTACTATTTTGGCTTCCTAAACCAATTACATCCTCCTCCTTGATATTTCCAACATTGGCATTCTAGTCTCTAATCACAATAATTTTCTGCCAATTTCAAATTAAACTTGACCATCAAGCTTATCAACCTCCTCTTCTTCTGCATCATTGGTTCTAGCATAAACTTGAACGAACATCATATTTAACGATTTATAACAAAATATAATTAATATTACTTGGTCATTGATTGCATTGTAGCCCAAGTTTCTTGCTATAGTCTTCCTAACAATAAAAGCAATCTCTCTCTCTGTGTGTGTTTTGTGTCTCGAGTAATAAGTGTGTAATATTCTGATAGAAAGCATCCAATCCCAATCAATCTCAATTTGCTGAAGCCTAATGTCACAATGATTTATTTGATGTTGCATAGTGTTGTGCTTTCCTATGTTCATGCCACTTACATACCAAGTTCTGTTTTGTAATTCTGCCTTTGTAGCTTTAGCTCTTCTCTTCCTGCATGGCAACATTAGAAACCAGAAAGGCTTTAATCAAGCCACATCATAAATGTCATTAGTACTCCAAAAGATCCTCAACTATGTCTCAGTACATGTTGAGTGACATCTGTCCTGAGGAGCCTCATCATCTAACATGATTCTGTTAATCATTTTATATTTTCTATGGATATTATTTTCTTGTTAAAAATACAAAACTGCCTTCTCTCACACCTTTGTCTGTGTAACTAAAGTGATCAACTACAGCCAGCATCTTTGTGATGGAATGTCTACCTGGAACAGAAGTGAAGGAGAGTTTTGGTCACACAGAGCTTTCTCAAAAAGCTTTGGGCTAAAAAATAACTTTCCCAGATTAAGAAACTACAGACCCCCAAAAGGTAGGAAAGTGAGTAAGAGGTTCAGCATAGCCATACCCTACAATCTGTCAGGATATAACTAAGTTATAGCCTTCATTTGGCAAGGTTCTGTCCATTAGGTACAAGCAAGAAAAGGACTGAACTCAATTGGACTTTGCTATGTCACTGCTGATCCAGATTCTGATAACTCTAATGATTCATTTAATGATTCCTATATTGAAAGGACATAAATAAGAGGCAAGCCTTAGCAGGCTTTTTCAGATTTGTGGAAACCATGATAAAGAAATCACTAGTTTAAAGCTGAACATGTGTTCATTACTACAGAATATGTGCACAACTCCTTCCAAACCCACAGCATAATATTTGTAAATGGTTCTTACAATAAGTATTTTAAATCAACATTATTATGTTTATAACTTCTGCATCTTATCTACCATGAGCTGTGTTTCCTGTTATGTTAAGTGAAACTATGTATGCTTGTTTCAAAATGCATTTAAAGTTCTTTCAGCCTTATGGGAAGACACATCTTTGTCCAGATCTGAATAATTGTGTAACTTAGAGAGAGAACTTGGACTCTGTCTCACTGTCCATGCCAAGCCACACTGGCTTTCCTGCCTAGAATCATCTCTGGGTTTGGAGCTGATAATTTTCCTACATTGCTGCTGCCCAAGATAAAGTGCCTCCAAGCAGGTGTGAGATTCTACCGTCTCAGACCAGTTCTGCAGAGTTCAGAGAACCAGTAAATTGCACCCCTGGCTGGCCCCACCCCTTCCTGCCTGCCAACTTGCCCCACCCCACCTAGTCATTCCTCATCTCAGCTGCCATTGCTAACCTACTTTCCACCTGCCTTTGGCTGCATTCTGCCTGCTTTCCACCACAGCCCTGATCTCCCTGGGTGAGTGAGCCTACAAGCAAGCCCCGGTCAAGTTGACTCCTGGGCCAGTCTAGGCTGCTGTGCTGTCCCTCCCCCATCCCCAGGCTTGCCTGGATTGCTTTGTGCGACCTAGCTAGCTAGCTGCCTCTCTCCACTGCAAGGCCATGGCTGCGCTGCCCGGGACAGAAGGGAACATTCTCCTTCTCCCCCTGGTGCTGCTGGATCCAGCCGGGGGGGACGCCCCAGTGTGCTCTGCTGCCACTGCCGCCAAAGCTGCCCAAGGAAATTCCCCATGACCAGTGGGTTTCCAGGATGCACTGCCACCTCTCTCTCCCCCTCTCTCTATTTCTCTGTGTGTCTCCCTCAAAGCTGAGGCTGAACCAAGCAAGCAAGCTCTCCTTGGCGCTCTTCACTACTTTTATCATTTCTTCGTTTTGGAATCCAGACTGGCTCAACAATGATCGCCAGCCACAGTGGAAGTGTTAGCGACCTTTCTCCTCCTCCTCCTGTCATGACTGGTGGCTGTGGTGGGGCAGGGGGGTTGCATGTGTGTGGGGACGCTCCTCAAGCGAGTGCCAAAGCACAGAAAAACTGGGCACGGGACAGGCGGCCACTCGCTTGAGGAACGGTCCGTGTGTGGGAAACCCCCTGCCCCAACACAGCCGCTGGTCACGAGAGGAGAAGGAGAAGAAGGGTTGCCCAAAGGGACACTTCCACCACAGCTGGCAGTCGTTGTTGATCCAGTCTGGATTCCAAAATGAAGAAATGAAAGAAGTAGCGAAGAGTGCCAAGGAGACCTTGCTGGCTTGGCCCAGCCGTGGCTTTGAGGGAGACATACATACACAAACACACACAGAGAGAAAGAGAGAGAGAGAGAGAGAGACGGAGACAGAGACAGAGACAGAGGGAAGAGAGGGGAAGGTAGGAAGAGAGGCAGAGAGAGAGACACACAGAGAGAGAGAGATGGGGGAGAGAGAGCCATAGAGAGACACAGAGAGAGGGGGAAAGAGAGAGAGGGAGAAAGAGAGAGAAAGAGAGAGAAGAAAAAAGAGAAAGAAAGAAAAAAGAGAAAGGAAGCAAAAGGAAGAAAAGGATAGACAAAGAAAGGGAGAGATGGATGGAAAGAACAAAGAAAGAAAATGAAAGAAAGAGAAGGAGGAAGGAGAAAGTGAATGAGATACATGAATGGATATATACATGGAGGGAGGGAGGGAGGGAGAAAAAAAGGAGAGGAAGGAAGGACACAAACCCTGGCTTCAGAAGACTCTGAAACAGTATAGCAATCTAGGGTTGGAAGTGATCTCAGAGGTCAACTTCTAGTCCAATCCCCTGCTCCAGTAGGAGATCCTTACAAAATCATAGAATTGCAGGGTTAGAAGTGTGTGTGTGTGTGTGTGTGTGTGTGTGTGTGTGTGTGTGTGAGAGAGAGAGAGAGAGAGAGAGAGAGAGAGAGAGAGAGAGAGAGAGAGCAAGAAAGAAAGAGGAAGGGAGAGAAATAAAGAAGGAGAGGAAGGAAGGAAGGAAGGAAGGAAGGAAGGAAGGAAGGAAGGAAGGAAGAGAAAGAGCAAGAAAGAAAGAGGGAGAGAAAGAAAGAAAGAGAAAGGAAAGAAGAAAGGAAGGGAGAGAAAGAGAAAGAAAGAAAGAAAAGAAAGAGAAATAGGAAGAAAGAAAGAAAAAAAGAAATAGGAAGGAAGGGGGGAGAGAGAAAACTCTGTGCTATTATTTTTAATTGTACCATTTTTATCATATATTAATAGTTTGCACCGTACCTACATCTAAAGTGATTTTACTGCCTTTCTTTTGCCCAGATATTTTTCAGGGTTTACATGTCTATAGTTCAGAGCATAAATACATGTGTGTTTAACAGAGTTGAAAGTGACTATGGAAGTCTTCTAGTCCAAACCCATGCTCATGCAGGAAAACTGAGGATGCCAAACTATGAGTAGAGGTTCTGGGAAAAGTGTCAGAATAACAGAATAACACTTAGAAGGGACCTTGGGGAGAACCCTGTACTATTTCAGAGAAAAAACCTCCAGTATTGTAGCAACCAGAACTTCTGGTGGCAAGCAGTTCCACTGGTTAATTGTCCTCACTGTCAGGAAGTTTCTCCTTAGTCTTAGTTTGCTTCTCTCTTTGTTCAGTTTCCATCCATTGCTTCTTGTTTGCCTTCTGGTGCTTTGGAAGATACATTCCCCCCCCCCCTTTCTGGCAGCCCCTTAAAAGCCTGTTGCCTATCACACTCTTGAGCAAAGCGTGTGAGCCATTTCCTTTTTTCAGTGGTCCATGAAAGTACATCTATAGTACGTAGATAATAAAGTCAAAAAATGGTTGAACAACATTTTTACAGAACTATAAAGTTGAGGCTGGGTATGACAAGGAATGATTGGGAGGGGAGGGGCAGGGCAAGGCACCCCTTGACATGAGTGACATTGAGTTGGTCACACCCATAAGGTCACATGACCACCAAGCCATGGCCAGGCCAGTCATGTGACCACCAAGCCATGCCCAGCCAGCAAGCCACACCCACAAATTAAGCCATGCCCACAGAACCAGTTGTTAAGAAATTTGAATCCCACCCCTGCCTCCAAACCATGAGAGACCTTAATGAGGATATATATTCTTAGCGTATATTTTTGACATTCTTCACTTCTCAGGAATACTTTCCAAGAATAGATGGAAGGGGACGCTTGGTTCATCCTAGCCTTTAAATGCTAACCTAAGAATCTAAAATAGTAGTGGGTAAAAAAAACAAAAATTGATTTATTTCATTTAAATATCAATGCGTGATCGATTCACTCAATTAATTGCCTTTTCTGTGAAATTAATTAACTGTCCCTTTTGCACATTAAAAATTAATTCAGAGGCAACTTTTGGAAGAGGTTGAGGTCTGCACCTAAAGCTTTTAGGAGGTAATATGCAGATTTAGGACTAAATATTGTGGCTCTCAGTGATGAAAGATGAGAAGATATTGCAACTTTGATATTTTATATATAAACACCAGCACACAGAAATAGCTGGTAAATTAATTAGAGGCCAGTGGAGGAAAAAAATTACAGGCTGGAATAATCTACTATAAAACTTTAGGCATTATTTTAAAAATGCTATCCTCTGTGGGCCCATTTTCAAGGCTGTTTCAGACATATTTAACCATCATTCATTAAAAGATAGGATTTAATTTTTAAAAAAATACATTGAAGGGGGAGCATGCTCTAAATGTCAGCATTGTGGATATAGATGATGATACATCATTTATACAATGAAATATTAAAATACCCAGCAGGAGCCCTGAAGGTCTTTTCAATTAAAAAACCCCCTGCCTAATTTACAAAGGTAAAAAAAAAAAAAGAATATCTGAAGAGTATAAACTTACTGTTAACTCCTTCCAAATCTACAACATTATAATATTGTGAATGGTACTTTATAATAATATATTTTAAATCAACATTAGTTGTTGGGTTCTCATGACATCTATTTGATCTTTATCTATTTATATATAGATAACTATATCTATCTATGTATCTATCTATGTATCTATCTATGTATCTATCTATCATCTATCAATCTATCAATCTATCAATCTATCAATCTATCAATCTATCAATCTATCAATCTATCAATCTATCATCTATCTATCTAGGATCTCCTGCTTGAGCAAGAGTTTGGACCAGAAAACTTCTAAGGTCTCTTCCAGCTCTATTCTGATTGACATCTTCATGTACATTATTTGTTATCCATCCAGGGAAGATTAATATCTCATAGATTCTGTTACCTTTACTAGGCTACAGATGTAATTTTTGACAGCATTATCTCTGAGTGAATTCTGAGAAACATATCAATTATGTGGGAAAAGTGGATAAATAGAAGCAACATTTCCCCCTCCCTTGGATTATTAGTTTTCTGAACAAAATTAGAATCCTATGAACCATGGCATTCTAACTCCAAATTGTCTAATGCAGAAGGAAAATGTCAACCATTTTTAAGCCTAGAGGACACCAGAGGATAGATATCCAGGCAGCCATCTGGTGTAGGACAACCTATCTAAAGCCAAAAATAGATGTCTCTGCAGAAATAAAAAAAAACTCTTCAAGTGTCAGTGTTCTCTGATTTGTTTGTTTATATCCAAGCATTTCCAGTGGCAGGAAAGCACATATACCACATCACATATTCAGGTAGGAATCTGATGAAACCTGATTCCATAATATCACACAGTGGCCTCTTGTGCATGTTGAATAGGTGTAAATAAATCATTGAGATTTCAGTGCCATCCAATAAAGAGCCTTAGGAAGATGGAAAATATTAATACAGTGCCATCCACTGTGAACTCTCAGAGATGGCTTAGGAAATCACTGATTATAAGACAGGTGGTATTGAATAGTGGCTAGAGATCATGCAGATACCAGGTACATTACACTACATTATCCTGGTTCTGCCATAGATCATCCCCATGTTGAGCATGGGCCTAAAATTGGAATGAGATAACCCCAATTTCCTTCACCATCCTCTGCAATTGCAAACCAATTGCTTTCTCCAAAAAGAAATGGTTGTATACATATCAATAATAGTCTGTATATCTGGATTGAGTCAGTGGTGGTATGCTAGCTGAACTGGTAGTTAAAAAAAGCCTCCAATGATCAGTTGAGAAGAGAAAGAAGAGAAAAGTGCAGGATCAGCCCTCTCACCCACCCCTGTGCTTTTCTTTTCTTTAGCCTCTCAGCTGATTGGCACTGCAGGCCTCAGCTGGTATGTGGAAAGCTGCGTGCGTGCATTAGGTGTGTCCATGTTAGATGCGTCTGTGCCAGTGGTGGGATTCAAATTCTTTTACTACCGGTTCTGTGGGCATGGCTTGGTGAGCGTGGCAGGGGAAGGATAGTGTAAAATCTCCAGTCAGAGGTGGGATTTGCTGGTTCTTTGAACTACTCAACATTTCTGCTACCAATTCTCCAGAACTGGTCAGAACCTGCTGAATACCACCACTGGTGCGTGCGATCACCAAATTGGTAGTGGAACAGGTAGGACCCCACTGCTGGATACTCTTGATTACATCAGTGTTTGTCAACTTTAGCAATTGTAAGGTATGTGGAATTCAACTCCCAGAATTCTCCAGCCAGATAGGAATTTTGTGAATTGTAGCCTACATATCTTAAAGTTGCTAAGGTTGAGAAATCCTGGGCTAGAAAATTTGCAAAGTATAAAACTTATTGCTCCTAAATAATTTTTCTCTTGAGGGACTGTGTACAATTATATCTAAATGCAAAAACATTTTGGGGTGCATCTTTAATTAAAGTGAATTGCCTGCCAGCTTGTTGACTATCACTTTCAAGTTCCTTAAACAAATGGAACCAGCTCCTTCTATGGCTGAGAATTGCAGGAGATTAATAAAGAAAAGCAAGCTGTCTTGAGGAATAGCAATAGCACTTAGATTTATACAATGCTTTATAGTGCTTTACAGTCCTAAGTGATTTATAGAGTCAGCTTATTGCCCTCAATAATCTGGGTATTCATTTTATTGTCCTTGGAAAGATGGAAGGCTGAGTCAACCTTGAGTCATTCAAGATCGAACTGCTGGCAGGTGGCAGAATTAGCCTGCAATATTGCACTGCGGCACCACAGTTCTTAAGGAAACTTAAATCACCATTTTAAATGATTTAATGCTATTCTACTGCTATTCTACTGCATGGATTTGCAGGATCAAAAATGGGTTTTTACATTTGGAGCTCATCTCTGCCTTGTGGTGCAAGCTGCTCATCTGTATGTCTATGGTGCAACTTGTTTGTCTTTTGTACCCAGGCAGGCTCTTACAGTCAAGTAACTTTTTGTAATATTAACATTTCTCTCTTCACAACTGGGACTGATGAATATATCCATTGAATGCCTGGTTTTAAATATACATATGGGGTGGCGGGGGGAGAGAGAGCATTCTACTTCTACCTCTACCTTGAAGCTTTTGTATATTCAGCAGGGAAGTCCCAAAGTCACTGTCTTGAGTCTTTAAAAACTTTTGCTTCATTGATTGCTTTAAAATGGGTCAGTTTTTGCCTCCATTACCCATGTACACATGGAGTCCCAGGTGTATAAGCCTGTGAATAGGTAATTAAAGTTTCGCTGTGATATAGCCCTTTAGGTTTATTCGAATCGATCCTCAAGGTCCTTAGGCAATGTACTGCCATGACACAGTGGGAGTCTATTATTTTCTTTTTATATCTAGTATGTTCACTGGGGACACAGCCAGAAGCTTTACTGAGGCAATAACAATGCTGCCACTTTAAAATTCTAATGGACTCAGAGATCCCACCAGATCTGGTCTCTCTTATATCTACCCAGTGAGAGAATTAATTATATTGTCTTCTTTAAAAGCTTCTCAAAGGGTGCACCTGAATTTCACCTTATTTTTGTTTTTCACTTTCCACTCTGGGATGATGTTTATTTTACATCAGGAATAAAGGGAAAAGTTCTTACAGTGCTGTAGCAAAAGGACAATATGTAAACTAAGTAAAAGATTAATCAAATATGCACTCAAGGCTTTGTTGTTGTTTTTTCATGTTCTAATGGTAGTAGAGCTCTACCACTAAACATCAAACTCTGAATGCTTGGGGCAACTTTTCCCCTAAACTATGCTTTCCTTTGAAATATAAAACTATGGAAAATGTAAAGCACCACTAGAGTTCATTTCAGACCCTCCTTTGTGAAATATCTTGTTTGGTGAAATTCTGCATAGCATTGTGAAAAGTGGCAGCTGTTTGCTTTTATGCTGTGCATTGAGACAATGGGAATCCAAAATAGAGAGATAAAAGGGCCAGGATACAAATCTAACATTAAAATTCTTCAAAAACAAAAAAAGCAATATATTAATCATCAGAATTAGGAAAAGACCAAAATGGTTGACCACTTCATAGGCAAACTGAATTTTCTCATCTGGTGCTACTATCTATTGCAGGGGTGAACAACTATGTCAACTTTATGACCAGTGGACTTCAACTCCCAGAATTCCTAAACTTGGCTGGCTCAGGAATTCTGGGAGTTGAAGTCCACAGGTTATAAAGTTATTATAGTTCCTTTCCACTTCTGTTTATTGTGTAGCATTAGTTTAGAAAATGGGCCTTTTTATTTCATAGCAAACCATCTATGAAGGCTAATGATTCTTTAATTGGAAAATATATTTTATTTATTTTTTATTTATTTGATTTGCCAATTGTTTACAAGATAATAAGTATAAGTGTATACATAGTTGTGAATACATGAAATGGGTACATATAAGAAAAATAAAAGAAGAATAAGAGAAACAATAGGACAGGGACCTACATTGGTGCGCTTATGCACGCCCCCTACAGACCTCTTAGGAAAGGGGTGAGGTCAATAGTAGACAGTCTAAGGTTAAAGTTTTTGGGGTTTGGGGAAGAAACTACAGAGTCGGGTAGAGTATTCCAGACATTGACCACTCTATTGCTGAAGTCGTATTTCCTGCAATCAAGTCTGGTGCGGTTAACTTTGAGTTTGTATCTATTGTGTGCTCTTGTGTTGTTATGGTTGAAGCTGAAGTATTCATTGACAGGTAGGACATTGCAATGTATGATTTTATATACCATGCTTAAATCAGACCGAAGACAGGCGTAATTCAAGGTTTTCTAGTTCTAGAATTTCAAGTCTGGTGGCATAAGGTATTCTACAACGAGTAGAGGAGTGGAGAACTCTTCTTGTGAAATATTTCTGGACTTTCTCAATTGTGCTAATATCAGATACGTAATGTGGGTTCCAGACTGATGAACTGTATTCGAGTATTGGTCTAGCAAATGTTTTGTATGCTCTGGTTAGTAGTGTGATATTACCAGAGAAAAAGCTACGTAGGATTAGGTTAACAACTCTTAATGCCTTTTTGGCTATGTAGTTGCAGTGGGCTCTAGCACTTAGATCATTAGAGGTGAGTATTCCAAGGTCCTTTACAGAGCTTGGGTCATCAACAAGATCTTGACTATTCAGCTTGTATTTTATTTTCTGATTTTTTTTGCCAATATGTAAGACAGAGCATTTATTTGTTGAGATTTGAAGTTGCCATTTGTTTGACCATTCTGATACATAGTCAAGATCTTTTTGTAGGGTAGCAGTATTGTCTGTGGTATTGAACAGCTTTACATCATCAGCGAAAAGAACGCAATTGCTCTTAATATGATCACAGAGGTCATTTATGTAGAGTATGAAGAGAGTTGGTCCTAGAACACTGCCTTGGGGGACACCACTATTGACAGGTACAGAATTTGATAGGACGCTCCCAATTTTGACCATTTGTTGTCTGTTTGCCAGGAATGCTTCTATCCAGTTATGCAGTTGTCCAGAGATACCATAGGATTTTATTTTTAGGAGTAGTTTGTCGTGTACCACTGAATCAAAGGCTTTACAGAAGTCTATGTAGATTGCGTCTATTGCTTTGCCCTGGTCGAGTTGTGTCGTCCATATGTTTTTGCAGTGTAAGAGTTGCAGATTACAGGATAGTTTTTTTCTGAAACCAAATTGTTTATTGGAGAGTAGGTTGTTTGTCTCTAAGTGGAGGATGATGGATTGGTTAATAATTGATTCCATGACTTTGCAGGTGACGCAGCATAAGGAGATTGGTCTGTAATTTTCAACTAGGCTTGGGTCTCCCTTTTTGAAGATGGGGATGACTGTGACTTGTGACCATAGGTTAGGCAAGGAGCTGGTCCTGAAAGATTTTTCAAAGATTATGCTTAGAGGTTTGGCTATGGCAGTGGATAGCTTTTTTAAGAAGTAGGCACATATTCCATCTGGTCCAATAGATAGAGATGGTTTTAGATTGCGTAGTGCTTTTTCAACATTGTCTTCTGTAAAATCGATATGTATTAGATAATTGTTGTTATCTGTGGTACGGCTAGGAAATACTGGGCATGATCCATTGCTGTTTACAAATACTGAGCCGAAGAATGTGTTAAAGATGTTGGCTTTAATGGTGTTGTCGTTGCAGTCTTTACCATCAGGTCCTATCAGGGGTGGGATGGACCTTGAGTCTTTTAGTTTGTTGTTTACAAAATTGTAAAAAGCACGGGTGGAATTGGTGCTTAGAAGGTTTTCCTCTTGTTTAATGTGATAATTGGTGCATTCGGTCTTTATCTGGTGGCATAAATTTTTGTATCGGCTTTTGAAATTGGCAACGTGACCAGATTTGTTTTTCCGCCAGAGTGATCTCTTTTTGGATTGAAGTTTCCTTATTGTTATGGGTAATCTGCTTTTTGTTTTGTTTTGGGAGTTGTTGTTGGTACATATAGTTTGATGACTCTTTTGACTTCAAGTAAAAATATGTTGTAATGGTCTTCAACAGTATTGCATCCAGTGAATAGAGATTGCCAATCAAGGGATGAGAGATCGTTGTCTATAAGATCATAGTTGCCTTTTTGAAGTTACAATTGGGGATTACATCATTGTGGTGATTTTTGTGTGGGCGTATGTTGAGACAAAAGTCAATCATATTGTGGTCACTGCTGGAAAAGGGTTCTTTAGTTTGTATTCCGTAAATTAAATTCAAACTATTGCAGAAGATGAGATCGAGGCAGTTGTTTAGTCTAGTGTTGTTGGTTACTAGTTGTTCCAGTCCCAGATTTGTAATAGCATTGTAGAAGGTTGTGTGTATGATTTCAGTTGTACAATCATTTAGGGTCCAGTCAATATGAGGTAGATTGAAATCACCAAGAAAGATAAAAGGGTATGGGCAGGATGCAGCCCATGTTAGTAATGTATTTAGCTTGTTTACATGTTCGATGTCATAATCAGGTGCTCTGTAACATAGTAAGAATCGAATTGTGATATTTAAGGATAGTTCACAGATGATGGTCTCAGGAAGAGCAAGCTCCTGGGTAACTTGGATATTTTTAGATGTAAGGACTTTTTATAGAAGATAGCAACACCACCTCCTCTACGAATTTCACGATCTGATCGGTAAACATGATAGTCTCTTACTGTGGTAATGGACTCAGGGAGAGATGCATTGAGCCATGTTTCACAGACAAATATAATGTCGAATTTAGCCATATTTAGTAGGAGGAAAAATTCAGGTATTTTATTCACGAGGCTTCTTGCATTGAGTAGTTTGCATTTAAGGCCAGCAGTAGTTGGAATTGAGGTAGTTAGGGGCGTGCATGCCTAGTCTTGGGTGATGGTGGATCGGTTGAGGTAGGGTTGTGGTTGAGGGTTAAAGCTGAGTTGCGGGTTGTGTGGCTTACTTTTGATACAGTCAGCATGGTAGTCAATGTACAGGTCCTTCTCTCCATTGTCTAGACGTTTTTTGAGTTCAGTGCGGAGTACACGGGAGCGGGCACGTTGCTGTATGGTTAGTTCAGGGCGACAACGGAGGTTCTTATGGTTGGTGTTGGTTTTGGCGAGTGAATTTATAGTGTAAATGAATTTACATTTGCTTGATTCATTTTTGCAAATGACTCTGCACAAGCGTGGGGCCACAGAACTGTCTTGTTTTTGAGCTCTCGGCCAATGCGGGAAATGTCAAGTATTTCATCAGCGGAGATGGTTGATGCTTGATAATCACTGATGATGTTTCAGACAGTTGTGATGTCATCATTGTCATTGATGTCCTCTAGACCAAATAAGATGGCGTTTGGACGTTCTTCTTCTTATTTCCACACTATGGCAAGGTCCTCTGGAAAATATACCTGCTCAGAGAGAATATAAATTGATACCTTGTAAAGCATATATGAGCAGATAATCACATATCTTACATACATATCACATATCTTACATACCTTACATGCATTTTGAATAAATTCTGTCCATTACTTAATGTACCCTTCAGGACATTTGGTTATTCAGTGATGTGATACATGATTCTCACACAAGTGCTGGATTTAGCACAAAATAATTAATGATATTTAATTATCATTTTTAGACACTTTCAAAAGTAAAGTTTCAAAAGTGCATGTTTCTATCTTTAGTGATGTCACTGGTATTGCTTTATTTTCTAGACATGTTCTATTCTTGGATTTCCAGAGTGAAAACTATTCCCACTGCTACCGAAGTTTGAGGAGTACAAACAGGCAATGCAATAACATTACTGTAATACTATTTCCACAGCAGAGTTTTTGGACGTATAATGAATATCTGATACTTGCAGTTTACCCAGAGGCATATTTGGATAGCCTACTGCTAATGGAGTTGTGATGAGTACACCAGCCAAAACCAAACTGAACTGCAAACTTAGCTTCCTTATCTCTCCATTTAGAAATCTTTTACTATGGAAATAGGAATGGATGAGTAATTTGAAATCTGGTGTCATTTTTTCCTCCTGTCACTGTGGTAGTTTTCTTCAGACCTAGAATGCAGGATCATTCTTTGCAGCAACACGACAGGAAAAATAAACCATAACCTTCAAAACAAACATTAAAGAAACGGTGAAGTTTATAGTCCCCAGTCGAGATGAAAGCAGTGACAAAGCTGTGAGCAATTTTCACAAATTACTAGCAAGTAATTCTTATTAGTCTTCAAGCATGTTAGCTCAATTGTATTAACAAATTCCTGGCTTCAACAACAGTGACATCCCACAAAAGGGACCCCTCAGAAAAGCCATGTCATATGAAGAAGCTGTACAAAAATAAAAGTAATAAAAATAAGGTACTCCCTTGTGATTGATTGCTCTGCATCAGGTACAGACACTCTGACATGCTTAGTTATCTGTCAAATGCACTTCTTTGTTTCCCTCACTCCTTTTTATTTCATCTCATTGTTCCCACATAGCTTGAAAGAATTTCATATGCTTCGCTTCTTTTATGAATACAGCTAAACTGGAGCTTGCCTAATAGCACTAACTTAACACAAGGATGGTTATCTTCTAAAGGTTGTACCACAACCCCCATAATTAGCATTATTGATTATTATTGTTAGATTAATGGAACTAAGTCTAAAATACCTGGACATACCTAATTGTACATCCTTGAGATAAATTAATTAATGGTAATGTAATATGATGAGAGGCAGTTTGGTATAGTAGTTAAGTAGACCATGAGTTTTGCCCCTGCCTAAGGCATTAAGCCGGCTGGGTGGTCTTGGGCCAGTAACTTTTCTCCATGCTAAAAAGGAGGGAATGGCAAAACACTTCTGAAAAGCCTTGCCAGGAAAATCTCAGGGACCTGTTCAGGTATTATATGAGAATTGGACACAATTGAATGGGGGAAAATATGTAATATGGCTTTGTAAAATTTGAAATCACTTCAGTTCAATAAATCTTCAACCAAAGCAACTTTTGAAGCAAAATGCTAAATTTCTGAAATGAAAAGTTGCAACTCAGCTTGAGTTACAACTCAAACAGTTGTATTGTTTTATTCTGGACAATACAGAGCCTTTTTTACAAATGCATGTAAATTACATTTACATCTTTTTTAAAAAATCTGGATCATAGTGCTCATTGAAACAAATCAAAATGACTCACTTTTTCAAAATGAAGCTCTGCTTTAAAATGGATTGTTACTGATCTGCACAACTGTATAATGTAACAAAACTGAATTCTATAAACAGCAAGATATCAACTGAATTGTCTTTTAGACACAGAGGAAAAGATAGTAACAGCAAGAACTCCAGAGGAGTTCAGACTCAAACAGTGTCACACAAACACTCCTGAAATAACATATTTAATTGAAATTAAAAGCAGGAGGAAAAGAGCTAAACTACCTAAGGCATGAACAAAGTTATATTACATATAGAATATATTGATTCTACGTTAGAGATATTACTAGGCCTTTACAGAAAACTGAAATTGTTTTTATTAAAGTAAGCAAAATGAATATTTTAGCTAAAATGTTGAGTGTGCCCCTGAAGGAAAATTTGAACTAAGAACTTCTTGAGTTAAACTTCTATCAATTAAGCTGCTGTACACCATGTGGACTTCCAGTTCACTTGTATTTTTTAAAAAAGGCATTCTCAGAGACTATTTATAAACAATATTTATTAATATTATTAGCTCCTTTCTTGTTTTTCTTTTCTGTCTGATTTGTAAATGTAGGTTATTAAGCTCCATGTTCCATAGGAAGATAGAAATGTTTCCCATCACGAATATATAATGTTGTGTGTACAATATAGTGGAACCCAAATTTTACTGAACTCTTAGTCACAGTGTATAGGACTGCAGAGAGTTATAATTTAGCACCATCTAAATAGAATATATATTTGTGAATCTGTATGTTATAACTTGTACACACAAAGTACAATATAGTACCTAGATTAATTACTATGTACTTAATTAAAGTACATAGTATTTGGACTATTTATTTTGTTGGACATTTTATACCATAATAGCAAATTACGGTTCCAATAGTGACTTGGAAATGATAGCTTTGATAAGACCATGCTATCTGAGGGACTGCCTCTTTCTGATTACATCAATCTGCCCTGTTAGATCTGGTAGAGAAGGCATGCTGCAGTACCATCAGCTAGAATATTTGGAAGTTTTCAGGAGATATGCCTTTTCTGCTGTGGGTTTTGCCTTATTAAGCCTTTCCCCCCCAAAATTAGATTAGCCCCGTTCTTTTGAAGTTGGAAGGTCTTCAAGACTTGGTCATCAGGCCTGGTGATCCCAGGACAGTAAATACACTCTTAGGTGGTTGTTAAGGTGGCAGTTTTTATTCTCCCTTTCCTTGGAGTTTGTATATTTGTTTTTTACAATATTTATTTTTTTAATATGGTTTTTTTTTATAGATCTGTTGCTGTCTCTGACTGTAGTGTGCCACCCAGAGTCACCTTTTGTGACATGGGTAGCTGTATAAACTTGATTAGTAAATAAATACATAAAGAAATAAAAATGTAAGGAAATATTAGTTGCAAAAAAGATTCTTGATAATAAGGGCTGAACTTATAAATCAGTTGGACAATCCTAGGACTGGGTGCCCAAGAGGAATTCAAAATGGGCAAGACTTCTTTATGGATTCTGCTTCAGGGTCTGAATTAGTCAAATACAGGAGGGTTTGCATGCCACTTCAATTTGCATAGCTATATTCCTGCTTTATGGAAGTTATATGAAGGGCTTTCAAAGGACAGTCCTCTATTTCAAATTGGGATGATTTAGGATGGAGAAAGAAAATATTTTACAGATATAGTTGAATGAAATAATTTACTGCCAAAAGATGTAGTGCTTTTCATCATTCTATATGACTTTAACAGTGTATCATGGAGTATAATGTTGTTAATTGCTACTAGTCTTGATGGCTGCATGATGCTTTCAAAACCTTTCTATATCAGTTGCTGGATCTGTAGCAGGAAGGAACTATTGTCCTCATTTGGCTGGACAATATGGAAAAGAATGACTGACTACGTAGCCACCTGATCTAATCAATAACAACCCCAATGTTCTTGGTATATTCCATGTCATCCTGATATTCTATTTCAGGAATGTCCAAATGATTCCATGGACTTACAAAATTTCTAGAAAGAGACTTCAAAGAGTTTAGAGTCTTGCATTATAGCTTTTTTTGTAACACTGTAAGCAATAATGTTCAGTAAATGTATAAGTACATTGTTAAAACAATGTTCTGGCAAATTCCTCATTTAGACCCCAATAGAAAAGTATTGAAACCCAATGATGGAGAAAGTAGTGTGAATAAAGTCAATTCCATCATGATCTTGACTGCGTAGCAAGATCAAGTTTATTGCAAAATACATTTACTAAATATATTCAGATGGACAAATGGCACTGCATTTGGAGCATTCGAGTTCTAGCATATTCTGTAAATGTGGTTTAATTTATTTAAAATTAAAAATAGGATTGTTGTCTACTACGAACATGACATACACTAATAGTGGTTGCTGAAGAAACTTTTAGGATTTCTATAGATGTATCAAGAACAGTATTGGACCAATACCACAGAGGTCCACATTCCTGGAAGTAGAGAATAGTTTGTGAAACACAGTGTAAAGAAACAATATGGAATTCTTAAGCAGATTTTCCTGGATGATTCATAGCCAAAGTTATTTTTAATAATGTGATTTTAAAGTACTTAGCATCCATTTTTTTATTCTTATAAATAGTTTTGTTCAGTGCACACTACACTCAAAGAACCATAAATATTAACTGTAAATCCTTGCCTTCAAGGCATAAAAGGATATTTCTTGTCACAGGAGATTATCTCATAGTTTCTCCATTTGTTATACTGTCAAAACATATGCCTTATTCTACAGTTCATTTCTGCAGTACTTTAGAATTTCCACAAGGCTGACTAATATGATCAAACTGAAATTTAAAGAGAATTGTCATTTAAAAATCTCCCCTACAAAAAAGGACTTTTGAAGTCCTAGTTAAGAAATGTGTTCTTTAAAGAGAGCAAGAGGGAAAAGAGAATTAATTCAGAAAGGCATCCAGCTTTTTACAACAAAGTGAACCAAACAACAGTCAATGCAATTAATTAATTCATCTCAACATTTACTTGCAGATAATTTCCATTCAGTGAAACATCCACACTACTTCTTTGATCAGTATTCAGAACTGAGAATGTAGGAAACCTAAACCAGATTAGAAAACCCATAGAATTCTCTCTTATTTAGTTTGAGGATATGTTACACTCTAGCCAACTTGCTAAATAGGACAGCTGCTTTATTCTTCTTCACTGTCCATGTATCTGATGAGATGAAGCATATCCACAAAAAATAAAACTCTGTATTGTATAATGAAATGCCTTTAGGACTTCTGCTTCTATTGCACGTGCAAAACATTAAAATATCTGATTTCTAAATGAGTCAGTTTTCCTTGTTTTTGAAGTTGTGCAGCATACTGTATATAAAAAGGTAATTGGACATATATGCATTTTGTTTAATGCAACAATATATTTGATTTTGCATCCTAATGTATCCATCTAAATTTCTGAAATTTGTCCACTGGGATGTATTTTTTTCTTTTCCCGTTCTTTCTTTATGAGTTTATTCTCCTTTCTCCAGAATCACAATGATCTTAAAATCGAGCTATTTGAGCTTTTATGGACCCACAGATACACCCCTGGAGAGCCATTTTCTCTCTTTTGTTCTCTAGACAGCTTAGTACAGGTTTTCTTTTTTTAAAAAACCAATCAGATTAGATTTCTTAAAATATATAGTTTTTTTTTAATGTATAGTGATAATTGTTTTATATTTGGCTATTTGATGTATACTTAATTCCACAAATCAGTAAACATTTTTAACATAAATGTTAAAAAAATAAGATTTTTTAAAATAAATCAACAACACAATTTACGTTAAGGAGAAAAATCTGTGCTGAATTACAACTCCTAGCATTCTTCCCCTTTAGCTGTCTAGCCTGGAGTAAATTTCAGCAATAAACCAACAAACGTTCCTAGCCTTGACATCAGTTAGGCCAGGTACCTTCCTGCACTGGAAAACAAATTAGAAATTGGCTTTATGATAATGCCACAATTTTTTTCCTCTGATTGAACTGACATAAAGGAAGTGACAGAGGCCCACCTATTTTAAGAAGTCTATTCACCAGAATTTAATGCAACTCTTAAAACAGTGCCATCTTTTTCTTTTGTCATATTCACATGGGAGTTTCAGAAAAGTCAGCCTGCTTTAAAGAAAATCAGAAAGAAGTTGTACTTATATGAGGTCTGTCCAAACCACTTTTTCTGAATAATTTTTGAAGTCTTCACTGCTTTAATATATATCAGTAGGACAGCCTTCAACTATGAATGCCCAGAAGACAGGACCTTTCTCTAATGCACAAAGCCTCTTTGTATTGTATAAATAACACAGCCTAACAAGAATATTATTCTGCAAACCTTTTCTTCTAAAATATGCCATTCAGCAGCTCTTGGGAGTTTATGACAGTCAAGCATTCTGTATCCTAGATTAAAAGAGGAAAAGCTTTGCAATCTACAATATAGAAGAGACCTTTACAGGAAAGCACTGTGTTTACTCAGAGACATTTGCCCAGTCTGAGAAAAAATTATACTCAAGGTTTTTGTTCCTCTAAGAATCACCTTTTATATATCCTCCACTGTTCCATTTTCCAGCAATCAATATTGTATGTGAAAGGTTTCTTAAAATATGATCACGTCAATTATTATTAGCATATGGCATTGTTACAGTAGCCAGGACACCGCAATGTTATTGCAGAGTAATTGTTTGGCTTGCCAAGATCCAAGCCCTGCTACAGGAATACTTCTCAAGGTAGACCAAGAGGCCAAACTGGCTTTTCAACAGAGAGAAAGACAAGTGGCTCTTCCTGCAATGTCATCCAATTCTCTCTCCCTTCCCGGAGCTGCCTCTCAAGTGGGTGCTAATCAGGAAGGAATCTGACTGACTGCACAGAGCAGCAATTCATCTCTCCACCAAAGTGATATCTTTGGTGGAGGTGGATAGAAGCTAAGGTGAGTGACAGGAGCTCATCCTGCCATCCAAAGGTAGGGCTTGAACTACCAGAGCTGAAACCATCTCCAGCATCATTAAGCCACTGAGCCACCGTGGCTCATCATTTCAGTTTGACAGACCTTATTTTCCATATTGTAGGAACCAGCTCAGAATCCACAACATTATGAGCCATGGTTGCACAGTGGTTAGAGTGCAGTTACTGCAGGCTTCTTCTGCTGACTGCAGGCTGCCTGCAATTTGGCAGTTAAAAACCCACCAGGCTCAAGGTTGATTCAGTCTTCCATCCTTCCAAGGTGGGTAAAATGAGGACCCAAATTGTTGGGGGCAATATGCTGACTCTGTAAACTGCTTAGCTGTAAAGCACTGTAAAGCGGTATATAATTCTAAGTGCTAAGTGCTATTGCTATTATGGTAATAGATTGCTGTGTTGATCAGCGATACTACTCATATACAATTTAAGTTCAAAACATATTCAAATAACTTTGTGCAGCTTTTTAAATGTGTCTATATTTATTGTTTCTGGGTAATCTCATCTTGCTATCATGCTGATTTACAGGCTTCCAACTTCTTGATTCAATTCCTTTAGTTCCTTCAGAAATAAAAAAAGTAACTGCTTTTAAATGCTCTGTTTAAATTATGAATGCCAGCATAGATTCTTCTGATCTTCTTTTGCATTCTTTGCAAGTGTATTTTTTAAATCACTTATATCCTTCATCTCATAAATCGTCTCTTCACTGTTTGCTGATAACTCTAGAGATTCTGAAAATGGGAAATTATCAGTCATGCTTCTCTGGTTATGCTTCCCACAAGAAACTTGCCCCAAGGAAAAGTTTGCTCAACTCTCTTATTCCCAAATTCAGACAGATGGATATACACAAACAGATTGCTATGTGCAGTTTAGGTGGTCAACTTTCAAGGAGGCTTTTTTTTTTAAGAAAAAAAATTTAAGAAAAATATTTGAAATGTATATTGCAACTTAAAAAAACTCTTGCCTCTGTTATGAGATTCCAGGCTATAATGTTGTATTTATAATCTTCTTCATCACCTAGAAGTCTATAGAATATGATATGTTTGTGCAAGAAATTCAATTCAAAGGATCTCAAAGTCAAATAGAAGACAAACAGGAAACATTGTTAAAGATGAGCAGTTTATGCCTATTCATTCCAAAGGAAAAAAAAATTAAATGCCTAGATATTTTTTCCATAAACACATTTACATCACAGCTTGGTTATATCCTAATTGTTTACTCTGCATCAGAATGAAACTTAGTTCTGGAAGCTGCTATAACCTTCTTCTTCTAATGAGTTTTTCCATTAAATTTCACTGATTAAATCTTTCTTATGGGTACTTTGACCAACAGATGTAAGTACAAGTTCAGAACCATTACATTAAAGAAAGATTAAAAGCTATATATTTTAGGGCAAATTTATAAATTTACCTATGTTATACAAAAAAAAATTACAATATACATTTTATTAAGCTACTTCTATCATTGCAAAGCAAATTTCTGTTCCCCAACATTCTTGAATAACTTCAAAAAGCTAAGCCAATCAATCATAATTATTTATTACTGATATAAGTTGTACAATCATTTCTTGAGGGACAAGAAAGAAATTGCAAATGTATGGAAAAGACAGAGTTACCTGGAGGTGACTTTTTCCCCTAAAGGGTAATTAATTTAATATAGAATTATTTCTCCCTAAAGGAAAATTAAAGTTACCTTATTACCTTTGTCCTTTTCCATTTCCTTCCTTTTTCTCTGTTTTATGAATGGTAGATCCCAACTGTGCACAAAAGAACTTCTCTGAAATAGAAAAATGTTACAGACAACCGTCAAGGTTAATTCTACTCATAGTGGTCTATAGGGTGCACACTTTAGGCACATAGCCAGTTGCAAAAAATAAAAAAAATCCTTAGGTTCATGTGCAAGTGAGTACACAGGCTTTGTAAGGAAAAAAGAATAAAAGAATAAAAGAAGCCAGACCAGATAAACAGGGTGGGTGGGTGGGGAAGAAGGTTTTACATTTAGCAGGAAATGCTACTGGAGTGACAAGGAAAGGCATGAAGTGCAGAGGAGAGCCAAGGGCCAGATGATCCATCTTATGGGAGAAAAGTCAGAAAAAAGCCCGAGGCAGATAAAGTGAAAGAAGGAATCTGCAAAAAGTGAGCAGAAAAGAAAACAGAGCCTTGGGCTATAGATGGTTCACAGAAAACTCCAAGTAGTTTAGCTGCTGGATACTTGGACACAGATGTGCTAAGGAGATAAGTGATTAGCTTTGCCAAGGCCATGTTGTACAGTTCATGCATTCATGCAAATGTTTTCTGCTAGCTTCTCAATTAAAAAAAAATATGAAAGCAAAGCACAATGTAGTTTCCCTTATGAAAATATTCCATAGGGAGTAGGTGCTGAGCTGGGCAATAGGTACCCTTTCCCTCCTGCCCTACTACATTCCATCACAGAATTCAGAGAAGCCAGTCACATACAGATTTGGATCCACTCTAGAAGCACAAAGCAACCACTATTCAACAGAGTAAAGGAAAGGAATAATTTAATTACAATTAAAAACTAACAAACTAATCAAATAAAGAATAAAAATAAAAGCTGCAGAAAAAGAAAAACTAGAGAAATTTGAAAGAAAGAAAAATAGGAATTTAGTAAATAAAAATAAATATGATTTCATCATAAGTATAAACAACTTTAATAAGATAGCACCTTCTCTTAAATACAACAAATGATTTATGCCTTCCAGTTCCATATCCCAGTTCTTTTTAATGAACATTTCCATAAATCCTGTTATCAGATAAAGTGTATTAATGGTTATCAGAGATTAAAAAAAACATATCTATTTTAACCTTGATCAAATAAACCAACTTTATATTCTTCCTTTCTGCTTCTAAAATATTGATTTTTAATCACATCAATGTTGTAGCACTTTATTTCTTTTCATTTTGTTTCTTTGTTCCCTCTCACAAAGTTCTTCAAAAATTTAACAAATCTCTTTTGTAAATCCAATGAAATTTATTCAGGTTATTCTCTTGGTTTGTTGTTTGCATATCCCTTTTAAGTATTAAGTCATTCAACATTTACTTTGATATGTCCATGTGATAACCCGGGGCGTGGCACAAAGCCAACACAGCCAGATAATAAGTAGGAATCCCTAGTTGTTAGCTCCAAACTTTGCCCTAACGTAGTGGTTACCTTCTGGTCTGGAGAAAAACTCTCCAGGAGCAGCCTTTGGCTGCAGAGATTCAAGTCCAAAACATTGTCAATAGAAAACTTTAACTATAAGCCCAATCAAGGCAAGATGAGGTAATTAATCCAGCAGGACAAGATAAGGAGTTCCAGAAGGGAAATAGCAGGACAGTAAATCCAATCCAGTTGGGAGGGCGCCAGGAATGCAAATAACCACAATCAACACAAGATAAATTAATGTTTGTTCCCAGCAAATGCAGCTCTCAGCTGCCTCTCATTTAAATACTTTTCCCGGCTGTGCCTAGTGAAGGAAATCAGGACCCTTTCCTCCCCTGTAAGCCACACAATCCACATTGCTCCCTTCTCCATTCTTCCCTGTATGCCCTAGGATGAAGAGGGGGTGGACCTGGGTCTTCCTCTAAACTCCCTCTCCCTTGTTCTACCTCTATCCTGCTCTGCCCAGTCTGACTTTGCCCTTCCCCAGTTTTCTCCACAGCCAATGGAGCCACATATCCTATTACCTGTCAGCTCTTCATCTTCCTCCTCAGATTCAGACTTCAACATGGGCATGACAGGGTATAACATGGGTATAATATATTTTCCATATAATTCTTGTAAATATTACACCTAATTTAAATATTTTATTTTGCTTTAAACAAATTGTCCCTTTTCTCTCTTTAAATAATCGAACTACAATCCTACTCAAACAACATTTAAACATTACCAGAAATATTTATGGAGATTTTCAATTATCCAGGTCATCGTTGTCCCAAAGATACTTTTTCAACAGGCAACTGAACTTCCTTTGTTTTCCCTTGAACATATTCTCTTACTTATCCAAAAAACTTTTTCAGTTCTGATTGAATGGTGGAGAATGGAAGGAATTGTATGCTTGCAGTCATCTCATCATTAGCACACTCCCTGAGAATCGTTGAGGCCACTTGGAGGTTTATCTCTGCCCTCAGGGTCAATGGGGATAGTGAATAGTGCAAATGGGTGTGAAACCTCCCTGGAAGTGCTGAAAGGACTGTGTTGTCCATATCTGTTGTGAGAGGCTGTTAGATTTTAATGTAGATGGGCTCTTTGATTCGTCTTTCAAATAAGTGGTCCTCTCTGTCCAGAATGTGGACTTTATTTATTTATTTATTTTTACTTGCTATCTTCAGTTGTTCCTTTTATAGACCCTCTTCCTAAATTCAGTTATTCAAAGGAAATTGAAAATGTTGCACACTCATGTGTATTTCTCTTAAAATCCAAATCCCACCGATTGCATTAGATACAGTTGCAGTAGAAGCTAAAAGAAAAAAATAATAATACAAGCAAGCAAAGATTAACAGTACCCAGAGAAGCTGTATTCCTTTCAATATTATGCAAAAGACCTTGGAATGATCTTCTAAGAATGTTGCCAGAAACAGTGCAAATTAGGCTGCAAAAACAAATCTCAATGGATCAGAAGTTGTACTGCCAAGTAATAGTTCCCTATCTTTTCTATCTTCTCATTTCACTATCAAACAATTCGGGTTGTTGACTTCAAAGAAAATTGTTTAGGGGAGTTTTGCTCAGACTTCATTCTCTTTTTCTTAGAGATACTCTATGTGATGAAAACAACCACTTGTAGTTGTCGGATTTGTGGTATAAAATCTCACATTTGAAGGGAAAAGGTCTATTTGCAAGTTTGCATATTATCCTCAGCACATGATATATGCAAAGGTGACAGGTGAATTATAATGTCAGAAAAGAATCTAAGTAAAAAAAAGTACCTTTTTGTATGATACCTGGTTTCTACAAGAAAGAATGAATAAATGAAATGTCATTTATTCCAAATAAATATTTTATAAAGCTGACAGCCTACTATTTTGCTGTAATATTTCATTTATAGAAATATTTTGTTTATCTTAATGCCATTATTATTTAAATATGATTTTTTTGCAATTATAAGAGATTTAATTACTGTCATGAGTACATGATCTACTGAATTTACTAATTTACTGAAGCAATTGCAAATGAAAAGAGGATAAGAAAGAAAATAATGGCAACAGTATGAAATATGCCATTAAGATTACTTAATTTCCTTAGTTGGCATTAAGCATAAGATAACTAATAAGTTTACTTTTGAATATACATTTATTTTATTGTGAGCACAGTTTCAATATAGGTAGTCCTCAATTTACAATCACAGCTGAACGCAAAATTTGTGTTGCTAAGCAAACCATTTGTTAAATGAGTTTGTCCCATTTTATGACTTTTCTTGCAACAGTTGTTAAGTGAATCATTGCATTTGTTAAGTTAGTAGCAATAGCAATAGCTATGACCAGGTCTTTGCTTCCATACGGTGAGCTTGTACATGCTAATAGCAATAACACTTACATTTATATACCACTTTACAGTGCTTTATAGGTCTCTTTAAGTGGTTTACAGAATCAGCATATTTCCCCCAACAATTTGGGTACTCATTTTACCCATCTTGGAAAGATGGAAGGCTCAGTCAACCTTGAGCCTGATGAGATTTGAACTGCCAAATTGCAGGCAGCTGGCAGTCAGCAGAAGTAGCCTGCAGTACTGCACTATAACCATTGTACCACTGTGGCCCATAGTAACATGGTTGTTAAGTGAATCTGGCTTCCGCATTGACTTTGCTTGTCAGAAACTGATCACTTGACTCCTGGATACTGCAACCATAATAAATATGAACCAGTTGCCAAGCATTGCAATTTTGATCATATGACAATGGAGATGCTGCAATGGTTGTAAGTGTGAAAAACGAGCATGTCACTTTTTTTCAGTGCAGTTGTAACTTTGAACTAAATGAACTATTGCAAGTCAAAAATTAGCTGTATAGGGATTTAAAAAAAGAATTGCGTCAATGGCATAGCAGAAGAAATGGATGCATAGTAAGATTTTTAGATGGGATTGGTTTTCTTAAATTTTTTCTGAATGTCCTTTGAAAACTCATAACATATCCACTTTCTAAGAATTTGGTCAATGAAGAGAATGGTCAAATTGTAAAATATACATGTCTAGATCCCAGCAAAATCTGATATTTTTGATATATTGACAATATATTGTTATTAATAATAGTGTCTCAGACTAATCATAGTTATTTTCATTGTTAAAATGAAATTATTATACTTACTGTCAATCACAGTTCCCTAGAACCTGACAATATTTCATTTTGTAGAGAGATTAGTGTCTGCAAGCAACTCAGGCTGTAGTTACTGCAGGATTAAAATGAAGCTCTCAGGAAAAGGCAACCTACAATTTTTAGAGATAAATCTTCACCAGCACTAAGCTGGTATCGATGTGTTTCCCAGATGAGCCTTCTTAATGTCAGATTTTATACTGAGACCACAATCATTACATCTCTAATTGTTGGAATATATACTCATTGATACTCTGGAAAAATGTCTCTAAAGGAGATCTAATAAATCTTTAGTAGCAAAATATTTCAATTAGATATATTGTTAATTTGAAAAATCTTGCTTTTTTCCAGATTTTTAATTGATTAAATGTAGTCCTTCAAAAGTGTTTGTAAGGTCCTTCATTAATGAACTGACCCTGTCTATTCAACTGTTCATATACTTAATGTTATAGGACAAGCAGGAGAAACAACCATATCTTTGGCAAAGACTGCTAGAATGTGTTGCAATTAATTTGTTCAGCATATTCCAGCCTATTTCCTGATTAAATTCTCTGTAGCATACCAAGTTAGGGCTGGTTATGATGATCTTTTGTCAGAGACATCTGTCAACCAAAAACTGGCTTGAGACAACCAATATTTTAGTCAGGTTGCTGAACAGCACACATACTGTAATGAATTTCACACAGCTGCTTAGAGCTTTGACTTCATATGGTATATTGAATTTAATATTCCCTTATGTAGTCATATAATCAATTTTGAGACTCCAAAATTTATTACCTCCTGTCACCGGAGTAATTTTCCTGTGTGGTGAGGAACACAGAGATAGAATTTAGACACTGCTTTCAACATTCCACTCCCCAGCTGTTATTTTTTTGGTTCAGAATGCTAAATTTCTCTTATGTAAAGAGCTCTAGATTGAAAGACATTCCCAGAGAAAAAGTGAAAAAGGAATCCTTGTTGTACAACATTGAAATGCCATTAAGGCCCCCTAAATAGTGAAAATAATATTTACATGCTTAGTGCAATACTGTGGAACACCTCAAGAAAGGAAGTTCATCTGTTTGTAGGATGAGATTTTATTTAAGGTGGGAGATTTTTCTGAAACCTGAAACACAGATTACTCATTTAAACAACAGCCAATAATCAGTGGAGAAAAAACAAACGTCAACTTTCCCCAAAATAACATTAGAAACATATGCAAAGATCTATCTACTCTTTTTAAATGAATATATTTTGTTGCAACAGGTAGTATCAGTTAGTCAACCTTCTCTCAACTTATCCCTTGACCAGGATCATGACTGGTTAATACTTGAATACCAAGGAATACAAGAGCTATAAGCAAGACTAGAAAATAATAATAATAATAATAAACTCCTAGAAGGGCCATAGCAAATCACTTTCAGACTGTTGCCAAGAAAACATTATGGATGTGTACATTACTCATGAAATCAAGAGCTTGTCTCAGAGGAGATTTAATGTTTTTATATATTTGTCAGGTAGCTGAACAAATTTAATTCCTCAAACATTGAATTCGTTTTTAGTTGCATTAACTCATAAAGAGACCTTGAGCTTCCAGCCCCCTTTTTCCATATGAAGGTAGAATGTGGGGGTGCCAACTACATCAGTAAAATCCTTCAAACCTCTTTTCACCCAGTTGCCTTTAACAAGAAATTAAGAATGATTCTGCCCTTCATCTTAGCCAGATAGATGATCCAATAAATTGCCATGAGATACACTGAAAGCTAACTGAAATATATCATTATGAAAAAGCAAAAAGTTGTGATTTGATGTTAATGCCTTATTTACTGCAACAGAAAGAGTTGAAAGTCAATGCTTCTTATTCTTTCTTTTTTTCTTATCCTTCCTCACTTCTCTTCCCCCTCTTCCTCCCCACTGAGTTTCTAATTATTTTTGTCTTTTACAATATTTTATAACTCAATAAAATGTTAAATTGGAAGGAATAATAGAGGAGTACTTTTTGCTAGTTTTCATCACTTTCTGTTGCCGTGGCTGGTGTCATTCCCTGAGAAGCTGGCCCCAGAAGATAAAAGAGAAGCTGGAGGTATGGGAAGAGGACAAAAACTAAAGAAACTAGAGGAAAGAAAACAGTTGATGGATGAGGTAGTGGATGTGACCAAAAAAAGGACAGTTTTGTGGAGCACTTAGAAAGAAAGTAATGATAAATTGAAGAACCAGTAAAAGGAATCCCAAGGGAGAGTTCAACAATCAAAAGGAAAATGGGTGACAAGTTCCTTTCCCCAAACCTTTCTCCCTATATACAAACTAAGCAAGTAAGATGCAAGATGGAGAAGTTAACTTTTACAGCAGAGATTACTAGGCATCATTTTAATTATTTATTTTATTTATTTGTTTGTTTGATTTGTCAATCGCTTTCAAGATCATTGGTATAAGGATAAACAATAGTTATGAATACAAGAAATGAGTACATATAAGAAAAAGAAAAGAAAAGAAACAATAGGACAGGGACAGTAGGCACTTTGGTGCGCTTATGCACGCCCCCTACAGACCTCTTAGGAAAGGGGTGAGGTCAATAGTAGAAAATCTAAGGTTAAAGTTTTTAGGGTTTGGGGAAGAAACCACAGAGTCAGGTAGAGTATTCCATTAGCTGAAACATGTAAGCCATTTAGGAAATAAAATATAGAATCAATGCAAATAATACTTCACCATTATTATGGAAGGAAAGAAGATCCAACCATTTGTCCTTATATGTACTAATTTTAAGAAAATGTAAAAGGAGAACCTATTTCATGCTGGAGTTCACACAGAAACCTGTCTCACTCTCTTACACACACAAATACACATACAAAGTCTCACCAAAAGTCTCTGCTACTGTATCAGGTTGAACAATAGAAACAGCTGTCTTATTCTTGATCTTCAAATAGTGTTGATAGAACAGGACATCCATTGCTAACAAATTATATTGAACAGATGGTTTACAGTTCTTCCTGTCTACAACAACTAAAAATGTAAGTCCTTCTGGGACATAAACCAATAAAAGAATCCAATTTGGAAATTAGTTCTTAGTGATTATTGTTGTCCATATGGACAATACTGGAAAACTTGTTGAATGAAAGGGGAAAAAATGATGCTGCATGGCTGTATATTGCTATATATTTAAAATGGCAATAACAATATTTCCTGTGAAAATCAGAGAGTAGTAGAGGGCTCCATTACTCCTGTTATAGCAAATGTTGGAAAACAGTATTTCATAGTTAGGACCCTGGACAAAATTTGTGTCAATCTAATAGAAATCTGCAGAAGACCTAAGATGTGCATCATTGTATCCACAAACTTATCTATTTATTTGAATTACTGGGATTTGACTGCAGGATTATATCATGAAACTAACAAAGCATGAATATAAAATACACTGTATTTATTCAGCACTATGACAGTGAAAACATTTCATTCCTATTTACAATCTTGCATTCTAAATGAAATCACCAAAATATTTTTTATTAATACAACTCCAGAGTATTCCTCAATAAATCTTCAGTACCTATGAACAGAGCTTTTCTTATATGAAAATTGGCCAAAGAAACATTTCTGTCTCTATGTGGTTTATTAAAAGGCAGTAGCAGTAGCTTTTTGCTCAGTATGTAAGACACCAGTTCCATACCTGAGTTAAATTTAACAACTAACGCAGTGAAGTAGCAGTATATACACATTTCTCAAATCATTGGGAAACTATCCAAATATTTCCCCAAAGTGTAAAACAAATTTATTGCTTAAAACTTTTTCTCCTCAATAAACTCCACAGTTAGATTATTTACTGGTTAGAAGATTTCATGAGCAACATCAACTATAAATAAAGCAGATTGAAAATTGACTTCTTTTGAAATTGCATGTGATCACAGATTATAAAACGAGGGAAGTAAGGAAAGATGTCAGCAGTCTCCATCTTTACTATAAGAATTATGGAAGAATTATCGGAGATTTCAAAATCCTTAGAATGGCAAAGGATATGCTTCCTTCACATGAATTTGCCATTTAACCTCATAACATTCTCATCAACAAGAGCATTTTAATTATCTCTCTGATTAATATCCCATTTTTTTTTTTTTTTGTTCTTAAAGCCCAAGATGGCATTCTTCCACCAATTATTTCTCACAACAACTGGTAAAGCAGATGAATTAAGGATTAATGAATGACCCAAAGTCATACAACTGAGATTTCATGGAAGAAGGTGATGTTCGGTTTGGTTCTCATTAACTTGTAGACCTCTTGTGTGATACTGCTGCTCCTAGAAAATCAGATTTCACACAGCTGCAACTACATCAACAGGGTGCCTTGCACGCAGTCCTTTCAATTGTGTGTTTCTGTTCTAATGTTTTATTTTCAATTGAATGAAATGTTTTCACTTTCAAATTTAGAACATCATTGCTGTATTTGACAATATTCACGTTTACCATAATAGTATGAATGTCTTTACAATTAATAAAACATACCCCAAGTGATATCATGTTTTTCTTTATCTAAATCGTAGATAAATAAAGATACTTATTCCTACCATGTACTTTTTTTCTTTTATGTCACACCCACCCAAAATGCATTTTGAAATTTATAACTTGGTAAAAAATTGTTCAAATGCTCCTGAGAAATTATTACTATTACTATTTAGATTGCTAATTATTCACCCATAGTGACTCGAGGCAGCTTACAGAATGTAAAACCATATTTAAAATGAAAAAAATAAAAAACAATAAAATCTAACAAAAAGTATTAAATAAATTAATAAAGTACAATAGAACAAAATCTGGGGGAAATAAATAAATAAATCAACCCCCCAACTCCCCCCCCCCACCCTGACGACAGCAGATGACACAAGCCATTTGATGGGCTTTATCCCGCTCTGGGTTCCCCATACCCACTGGCAGATCCAGGTCTTCAGTGTCTTCTGGAAGAGTATTAGTAAGGGGGGCATTCTAATATTTGGGGGAATGATATTCCAGAGAGAGGGAGCCACCACAGAGAGGACCCTTCTTCTGGGTCCCACCAAGTGCATCTCCCTCAGGGATGGGATCCGCAACATTCACAGCCTCCCTACTCTAATGGGTCAGGTAGATGTGACCGGCAAGATACGTTCTCTCAGATAACCTTGTCCCAAGCCATGAAGGGCTTTAAAGGTGACAACCAGCACCTTGAATTGCACCCAATGTCAGGTTTCCAAGTGATGAAATCCATTTAAAAAGAAAAATACAAAGTCCATCTTCAAAAAAGATTTCTTTTATTTAGGAAAGCATCAAATTGGCAAAGTCCATGATAATTCTGGATCTGACACAACCCGGAATTACTCCACAATATTACAAGTTAGAAACAACCCCAAAAGTCACATTCTCCAATAGAAATAATTCAATGATGCTTGATGTCATAAATCTCCACCTCAAGAGGCCCAAGCAAGGACATCTCATTTCCCACAGGAAGGAAGATCACCTAGCCAAAACACTCTCTTTTTCTCCACTCCTCCCCCTCATAGGAATGTGGTGAGCCCAAAACCCTTCCTCCATGACTGCCACAGAGAAAGTAAGGAAAAGAATATATATTAAGCCTAACTAAAATGGCTACAGATATGTCAATTTCAGGCTTGACAACCGGAAGCAAATCAGCAACCAATGCAGCTCCCACAGGAGAGGTGAAACATGTACACACTGGGGACTGCACAAAACCATGTGGGCTGCTGTACTTTGCACCAATTGGAGCTTCTGGATGTTCTTCAAGGGCAGCCCCATGTACAGTGCATTGCAATCATCAAGATGGGAAGTGACTAGGACATGAGTGAATGTGGGTAGGGACTGTTGGTCCAGGAAAGGGAGTAACTGGTGCATAACCCTTAAATAGAAAATGCAAATCAATAAATTGAACATTTATATAAAGAAACAAATCATAATTAATTTAGTATGATTATTTATAAAGACCAATGCAATATTCACAAGTGTTTCTTCAGCTGCTTAAAACAATATCTCTAATTACTTTAATTGTTATATAATTCTATTTTTATGTGCCAGGATGTGCTACAATTCCCAATCATTCTGTGATTGAAATAGTGAAGGAAAACAGATAAACAATAATTTATCTTGCATTGTTTATGTAAATACATTACTCTATCTGCTAAAGACATTCTTTCTAAACAATATCTTATTCTGATCACTTAGCGGAAATTACCAGAGTTTTGCAGAAATTCTATCAAAGCTTTGTCTTAGTCTTACTTCTCATCAATGTGTTCTACTGATGGCAACAGATTCCAGAAGGTAAATGGCATGGCGACATTCAGATCATGAATTTCTCCCGTTTATCCCCATCTTGAACTAATTTATTAAAAAAATTGGACCACCAGCATCAAGCATCCTTAGGCTGGGGAATTAGTTTTCAAACTTTGACCACACTTATATTTCATTAAAAAAATAGATCCTGTTATTCCCTTTCAGCTGGCTGATACTTTTCCCCCTTTTCTTTTTATAAATATTATTCTGTTCTTACTTTTACTCAGGAAGAAAAAGCTGGACTCTAAAGACATCTTGCCCAAGTTTTTCTTAATTGCTCTCCACTGTAAAGGAGAATAATGCACAACAGAAAACCTTATAGATACAAAGTTAAAAGTGTATGGCTTGCTGTGATGATACCTATCATACAGGAAAGCTTACGCATCACTTCTAAGTCACCTTCCTCTTCTTTAATCAATTGGATCATATACATGAATTTAATCCTTATAAGTCAATTAAGTGTCTCAACTGTAGCACTGGCACAGATCCAAATGATTACATAGTCCAACCTCCTAATATTCCATCCAATCTTTTCTTAGAAACCATCTACAAGAATCTTTCATATTTTGAAAGCCACTCTTACAGTTCAGGAGGCATAATCCATCAAAAATCAATCACACTATGTTCCACTGAGTGCTGCAGAATGGGTCTCAGTTATGATGAAGATTAAATAAATTACTCTATTCAAACTCAAAGATCATCTTAAAAAGGTACTGCTATTCATATCAGGTCTACTAAATTGAATGGACCTCAGTCCCAGAATAAGTTTAGGATACACCAACTATTTGGAGCTCATTGGCCTGTTTGATTTGTTGAAAAATGCTATCACTTTGCTCCCATGGCAATATAGTTAATTAGAAAACTGTACAGAACTCATTCTCTCCCTCCCCCCCCCCTCTCTCTCTCTCACACACACACACACAGAGAGAGAGAGATTATCTTGGATTATAGCAATTATCATTTTATTGTTCAGTAATGCCTCATTGTTTTTTATCAGTGTCAAAGCACATTGGAGCAAATGGTTATCATCAGGAAATTTCTTAGCAACATTTTTGGAAGTGGTTTACCATCACCTAAGAAAGAGTCAGTGGCCCAAAATCAATTAGCTGATTTCATGTCTAAGGCAGGATTAGCATTAGCAATCTATTCCATTTCCCATTTTAGTCCAGTTCCCTTAATCACTACACCAATGTCAGCATTCCAGGAAAACAAACTCCCAACACCAAAACTCTGAGACAGGCATTTTCTTAAAGTTCCATTTTATTAGAGTTGTCTGGGGAAACCCAAATCTAAGAGTTCTGGGTTTTCATCCAATAATTAAAAATAAAAAAAAATCCATCCCCTGCACCCATCACTCCATCACATGGCCCAATCACCCTCAGTTCCAACTTGAGACATTCCTTAAACCACCCCATCCAGGTGCAGGAATAACATGACCTTGACTGTAAAGAAGAATACTATTATGTGTAACTACAATCACTCTACAAAATTCCCCCTCCCAATTTCCCAGGCACAGGAATGTAGCAGCGTAGAAGCTTCTGGCGTTAATGTAGCTTCCAAAGCTGACAACCAAATTGTCTCTGTATTGCCAATTTTAATATTCTTCAAGATTCTTCTGCTTTAAACTTAAAATGTACTTAAAATGTAAAAAAAAAAGAAACTTAAAACTCAAAATTATGCCTATAAAAATGGTCATTTTAAATCTTACTGGTGCTTTTGAGGCTGCAGTTAGGATGTTAGGGTGACTCACAGAAAACACAAAAAATGTTTGGTTCATTTCTGTTATGTATTGAATATATATAGTTGTGTTAAGCCCTGATAAAGTGAAGCTAACCTAGTTAACTCCAACTGTTGTGGAGGGAAACTTAAAACATACATATTTGGGCAGGCTTTTTCAAGTATTATGATTGGCTAAGGTTTTGTGTGCCTAGAGTATAAATTACATGCATTTGCCTGCTGTTCCTTAGTTCCAGATTTGAGTCAATAAATGCTGTTGTAGCTATGCTGATCTACTTCTTGCCTACTGAAGCCCACTGCACAATAATTTCTTTATACTGTGATATATATAATTTAGAGAAAAAAATACTTGGCTTGCCTCACCTTTCTAAATCCTCTGAAAACAGAAGTAGACATGAAATAATGGCAGAATTGTTGTTAATGTTAGTTTCTTCCTCAAAGGATCTCAAAACCTGCCTGAATAATCACACTGTTGAATGAAAAATATGTTCTAAACAGACAAAGACAATAGAGACCAAACAATCAGGCTTTGAATTTAGGGGAAATAATAAAAAAGACAGGTAACAAGAAAACTTCTTGATTTTACTAACAAAAGGAAGAAAGCTGATATATTCATAAAGACACTTTCATTAATTCTAACTCTGCCATTAGTAGACTTTCCAGGAGAAATATAAGTTGCTGCTAAATACCCAAACATACAGATACAAATTGTTTTTCTGAAAGTATGTTCTAGGACCTACATTATAGGTAATTCTTGATATACGGCCATTCATTCAGTGATCTGTTTAAATTACAATAGCAGCAAACAAAGGGATTTACAGCTGGTGCTTTCGAAGTTACAACTGTTGCAGCACTCCACAGTCACATAATTGTGATCTGAGTTCTTGGCTACCAATTTGCTCTTAAGTCGTGTTTCCAAGCCCTTTGGGATCATATGACCATCCCTTGCAATCTTCTTTTCCTCAGAAAGTCAACAGGGAAGGTGGGAGGAAAAGTCACAAGCCACTTCCTTTGTCCATAAAGACCTCTAATCTATGTCAGGGAGGGGAACCAGCATGCTGTGTCAGAGAAAGAAAGATCAAAATACAGGATACTGGTTCTCTTTTGCACATGGAGAGGTGAGGAAGGCCTACAGTGGGCCAGCAAAACAAACATTTCTCTAGTCCATTGAAAGAATCCCCTTTTGTGCATGGAGGGGAACCACCTGCCATTTTGGGGCAGGCAGTTCTTTTACTCCATTTGTTTAATAACTTCATCTGGGAGAGCTGGGATAGTGGTAGTTAAGTGAGCAATCATGTGGATGCCTCACCTAATTTATTTATTTATTGATTTGTCAATCGCTTACAAGATAATAGGTATAAGTATAAACATAGTTATGAATACATGAAATGGATACATATAAGAAAAATAAAAAGAAATAATAGGACAGGGATGGTAGGCATGTTGGTGTGCTTATCCACGCCCCCTACAGGCCTCTTAGGAAAGGGGTGAGGTGAATAGTAGACAGTCTAAGGTTAAAGTTTTTGGGGTTTGGGGAAGAAACCACAGAGTCAGGTAGAGCATTCCAAACATTGACCACTGTGTTGCTGAAGTCGTATTTCCTGCAATCAAGTTTGGTGCGGTTTACCTTGAGTTTATATCTATTGTGTGCTCTTGTATTGTTATGGTTGAAGCTGAAGTATTCATTGACAGGTAGGACATTGCAATATATGATTTTATATACTATACTTAGATCAGACCAAAGGCAGCGTAGTTCTAGGTTTTCTAGGTCTAGAGTTTTGAGTCCGATGGCATAAGGTATTCTGCAATGATTACCTAATGACTGTAACAACTTACAACTGTAATAAACAGGTTCCATTATGGTCATAAGTCAATGACTACCCGTATACCTTTATTTATGTATTAGAAATTTTATATGGCCACCAACTCACTCTCAGTGACTCTGGGTGGCTTACAAAAAATAAGATCCCAATATGCAACAGTAAAAACAATAACAATTTGTTGTTGTACTGTTTTAAGTACCATTAGTTGCTCAGAATTGCATGTCACAAAACAGGGCAGCCATTTAACTTTTAAATAAAGTAATAAATAAAGTAGATAGGTACAAGTATAGATAGATGAACCATGATATGTTTACAGCATTAAAAATATAATCATGTGACCAGACCAGATTTAACCACCATTATCATGTTGAGTGAATTGCCATGGCCCTTAGACAAATCATGTGGTCATTAAGTGAATCCAGCTTTAGAGGAATTTATCCAGATTTTTCTTTATATTGTATACAGTTTTGGCAATCATACCTGGGAAAAATTATTACTGTTTTCAAAATGATAAGATGTATTGATTGATCTCACAAAACTTAGTATAATCCGACTTTGTTAGCACTTGGAATAGAGTACTAGTGAATAGACATTTTTATTCTAAAAAGTATTTTTCTAAAAAGAACAAGAAAACTACAGTAAAGGCAATGGCAAACCATTCCCATTTTGTTGCTAAGAAAATACACAGATACTTTAATTGAGTTATTAGATGTTGACATCACCTCAAAGATTTTTACTGTATTACCATGACATAGTATTAAATTATTGCTATCAACAACAGGTCTTAATATCAATCATAGATTAATATTTGTTGGCAAACATCAGGTCCCTGAGACACCAATCATTCCCCAGCCCAATTTTAAATACTTTCCTGAATCACTTTAAGGAAATACTCAAAAACCATAACATAAACCTTAAGCTAAGCAGGCACTAACCCTAACCCTAACCCATTAAAATGCAGGGAAAAAATCCTGAATCTACCCACATATGGAAGATGCTCTTGCATCTTGTAATTGCTTTGATGGCTACAGTACTATCATTCCCAGTGGCTCAACCAATAAACTTATAAATTGACATCCCCAGTCAATACAATCTTACACACTATCAAAGAAAGAGGAAGACCTCATTGATTACATCGAGACTTACTGCCAAAGCTTAGTATAATCTGACTTTTTTTTAGCACTTAGAAGAGTACTAATGAATAGACTTCCATCAGTTGTCCTTGTAAGAAGCTGCCAGCAGGCAAAGTGTAAGGAAAAATACATATGGCTGATTGTATAAACAATAATAAGATTTGTTCTCAGTGTTCTTAATTAGGTTTTAACTCATACAAGTTTGACATTTGAAGAAAAGTAGCACCGCTTTTGGCATGTAATTAAATAAGTCACAATTAAATGTTAATTGTGGGCAAAAATTAAGTGAAGTAGAAATCAGGGCTTCAGTAGCCTGTCCTTGTTTGTAATGCTTATTTCCAGGTAACCTTGATTTTAATAAGCTTTCTTAGATAGCAATTTCTAATAAACATTCTAATTAATATCCAATAATACTATTTCTGTGATTAATGCAGTTGTCAATCACCTAAACTCAACTATACAATAATGATTTCATCCAACATGGTAGTGTAAAATTGTTTCCTCTTATTCTCTAATCATACCATTTGTTTTGAATTGAAAAATCATGACCTGACAAAATCCAACTTCAAACCTACACTCATTGCCACTGATGATTATGTATAGTTGGGTAATGAAATCTCTGCATGCAAATAATCAAACTCAGAGAGCACCAAGAACTTTACAGGGAGCCAACGACGGCATATATTATCTCCAATTGAAAATCTAGCTGTATAGTATATATCTAGAAAATGTTATTAATTATTTTGGGTGCCATACCAAAAAACATCTTAAACAGCATATGCAGTATGTAGCAGACTCTGAACTCATTGTTGTGGTCTGCCAGCAGCCTGGGGAGCTGGCAGCAGAGTCAGACAGTGGGGAGGAACATGAGCCAGTTCTGGAGTCTGGGGAGGGCTCAGATGAGGGGTCTGCATCCGACACAGAGATGGGGCCAGGGCCATCTGAGAGTTATGTGCGGATTCCGGAGCCTCCAGAATCTGACATCAGCAAGGCAGAGGAACAGGGGGAACCGGTTCCCAGTGTGCGCTTGCACAGAGCTGCCAGAAGGTAAGAACAATTAAGACAAAAGGGGCGACTCGGGAATAAGGCTTGGAGGTGATTGGCCCCTCCCATAAGACATAAAGGAGGAGCAAAGGGACATGAGCCTTTGCAGGAAGCAATTTTGTTCATTGTGGTTGGTTTAAATTCTGAAGCTCTGTGTTGACTTTGTGCTCCGATGGCCTTGTACAGGTAATTGGCCATTTAGACATTGGCAGGCTTTCAAAGGAGATAAGGTGGGTGCTTATCAGCCTTATCCCAAAAGACTGTGGCAAACTGTTGGACTATTCATAAACTATTTTGGGACTCATTATGGGCTGTGAATGCATATAATTCACTGCCTTTGAAATAAAACAAAAGGTTTTTGGGAACAGCATGTGATTGTTATTGTCTCAGGAAGTCTTGGTCAGAACACTCATAGACTTCTGGTTTCCAGGTCAGCACCTTCACCAACATACCAAAGTGGCTCTATTTTAGCATCTTGTACAATATTTTTTAACATTTAAACCTTCAGCTCTTGCATTTATATTCTGTTTCAGCTATGTCTTTATATTTAAAAATTAATATTCTGAATTTTAATATTTTATAGGTTTAGCAGGTTAGCAATCAAATCATTTAAGGGTGAAGGTTCATTCTCTGAGCTTATGGGTTGGTTTCTGAACATTTTGTTACCAGGCTAAGTAGTATCAACAGAGTTTACTTTGCATTTTGGGTGAAGAGACTTAATCTTCTATGTAAAGAAACTTAATTTTTGCTTTCCCAATTTCTTCAATAAACCAAACTTTTCTTTTCTTTTCTTTTCTTTTCTTTTCTTTTCTTTTCTTTTCTTTCTTTCTTTCTTTCTTTCTTTCTTTCTTTCTTTCTTTCTTTCTTTCTTTCTTTCTTTCTTTCTTTCTTTCCTTCCTTCCTTCCTTCCTTCCTTCCTTCCTTCCTTCTTTCCTTCCTTCCTTCCTTCCTTCCTTCCTTCCTTCCTTCCTTCCTTCCTTCCTTCTATATCTTTCCTTCCTTCCTTCTTTTTTCTTTTTTCTCCTTCCTTCCTTCTCCCTTCCTTCCTTCCATCCTTCCTTCCTCATTTCTATTGCTCATCTCCTTTATTCAGTTTTAGCATAAGCCATGTGGACATAAAATTGTATGAATATTTAATCTGTATGTGTCTTAATAGGATATGTGTAAATGAGCAGTTACTGTAACATAGCAATGGAAGCGTAATGGGGGTGGGTGGAACAAATTACCCACAACTTTTGGCCTTGTCTACTATTTTTGTTCATTTTATAATGTTTTCAATACTGTGCAAACCAACTCAAGAACATTTCTTGATGAGAATGACATGACTATTCCAAACAAAATCAGTGATCCTATTAAGGAACCCCTACATTTATTTCTAAAAAACAATTATTTAAAGAGATACACTTTATCAGTTTTCATTGAAGACATCACTTTAGCAACAATAAATCTGACATGGAATTTATAGTGGTCACATTCAAAATATGGCAATCCCAGCTATAAATTCTATATTGTTTAGTCTGGTTAAAAATAAAAGAGCAGGCATCTGAAAGAAAAGAGAAGGAGAGGCAAGCGAAAGAGACATTTTGTGTGTGTTTTAAATGAAAATGTTATTTCTCCCACTTCTGCTAATGGAAGGAATTTGCTTAATTTTTCCCTAATTATTTTTTTCCAGATAGTAGGATATATTATTTAAGGACAGAAATAAACTGACTTGCTTTTTAATGAGAACTTGTCTCATTTACACTTCTCAAGCCTATATATAAAACTCAGTTGCAATTATATCTCATTATCTACATTTTTCTGGCTTTTGTGATGCATTTTTTCAAGGACAATTTTCATTAAAACAACATGTTAGGGAAACTAATAAAAAAAACACAAATAAGGAAAATATGTGTAAAAATATGTCTGCTAATGAAATTAATATACAGCTGCCAAAAAATGCCTCCAAGTGGGGGGCGCTTAGGTATACATTGTCATGGTGCAAGAGGGGGGGGGGGGGGAGGGGGGACTCCGCAACTTGCGAAGCCCCTTCAAGCCCAGCGAAGTCTCTCTTCCTCCTCCTCCCACCCACCCACCCACCCTCCGCCCGGCTCGGGGCGCTTGCGGAGGCCAATCTGGAGGTGGGGTGGGGGTGGAGCGGGAGGGTCTCTGGCGGGGCCGCCGCCCAGCCAGCCCCGAGCCGCGTAATGGCCCGGGAGTGGGGGAGAAGGTGGTGGGGGTGGACTGTGGCGCCCCTCCTTCTGGGCAGCGGGGCGGGGCGGCAATTTGCTCCTCCCGCTTCTCCCTCCCTCTTTGAAAGACCGGGAGGGCTGTGCTTGGGGCGGGGGGTGTCCTCAGGAAGTTCCTGATGGGACCCCGCTGGGCAGGGCCACCCGGCTCCCGAGCTGCTTTCCAGGGTCCCCTTGGGAAGAAAGGTCCGGTGGGCGGTGGAAGAAGGCGAGCGCCCTCCTCCCGCCCCCTGTCCCGTCCCGTCCCTCCTCTTGTCCCCTCCTCCTCCCCCGCTTAAGAGAGAAAGATCTGCCTCCCCTGCACCGAGCTTCCACCCGGCGCCGCGTCTCCCGGCCAGCGCGCGCTGCGACTTGGGAACCGGCCAAGCGACTTTAAAACCGAGCGGAGGCCAGAGATAGCGGAATTACCCTCCACCACACACACACACACACACACACACACAGAGAGAGAGAGAGAGAGAGTTGGCAGCTGTCCATCCCCCACCCTTGGAGTCCCGATGGCACGCACGCAGGGGCTGTCACAAAGGGAGAGGAATTGAGTGCCAGCCTGAGAAAGGCGAAGCTGCCTCTCTAAAGCATTTTGGTGGCTTTGTAAGTTTGGGGGAAAGGGGTTGGGGGTGTCAATCAAGAATTATATCCAGAATACCCCAAGTGTTACAACTTACCGTATTTGCCGGCGTATGAGACGACTTTTTGCCTTGAAAAGCATGCCTCCAAGTGGGGGGTCGTCTTATACTGCGAGTATATAACAAAAACTATATTTTGAGTGGAAATGTTGGGGCTCGTCTTATACGCCCAGTCGTCTTATACGCCGGCAAATACGGTATATAAAATGGTGAAAATGTTTGCAGTAAGTGCACATTTTAAAAATCTCATAGAAAAGCAGTAGAATTTTCATTAAAACACCATGTTAGGGAAACTAATATAAAACACAAATAAGGAAATTATGTGCAGAAATATGTCTGTTAATGAAATTAGTATATTTAATGGTGAAAATGCTTACAGCAGTGGTGGGATTCAATTTTTTTTACTACTGGTTCTGTGGGCGTGGCTTGGTGGGTGTGGCTGGGAAAGGATACTTTAAAATCTCCAGTAAGATGTGGTATTTGCTGGTTCTCCGAACTACTCAAAATTTCCGCTACAGGTTTATTTATTTTATTTATTTTTATTTTATTTGGTATGTCAATTGCTTACAAGATAATAGGTATAAGTAAAACCATAGTTATGAATACATGGATACATATAAGAAAAATAAAAGAAACAGGAGGACAGGGACAGTAGGCACGTTGGTGCGCTTATGCACGTCCCCTACAGACCTCTTAGGAAAGGGGTGAAGTCAATAGTAGAAAGTCTAAGGTTAAAGTTTTTGGGGTTTGGGGAAGAAACCACAGAGTCCGGTAGAGTATTCCAGACATTTACCACTCTGTTGCTGAAGTCGTTTTTCCTACAATCAAGTTTGGTGCAATTAACCTTGAGTTTGTATCTATTGTTTGCTCTTGTATTGTTATGGTTGAAGCTGAAGTATTCATTGACAGGTAGGACATTGCAACGTATGATTTTATATAGATCGGACTGAAGGCGGTGTGGTTTTAAGTTTTCTAGGTCTAGAATTTCAAGTCTGGTGGCATAAGGTATTCTGCAACAAGTAGAAGAGTGGAGAACTCTTCTTATTCTCCACAACTGGTCAGAACCTGCTGAATACCACCTCTGGGTTGCAGTAAATACACATCAGAAAAATCTCACAGAAAAGCAGTAGCATATACATAAAAACTTCCATTTAAGACACATCATATGTATAAAAACTTTCTTCTTAAGAAGGAAGGATTGGAATGAAATGACCTGTGATACAGAACTAAAATGTAACAAAGCTGAAGAATTTACCTGTCCTTAGTAATCAAACACTGAGCCATTCATTGCATTTTTGCAAATCCAGTCTGTGAGTTTTAGGTAGGCTCATTTAACAGCCAATATCCTACCTAGACTATTTGGTACTGGGTCTATGCCTTGATGGAAGATATCTTGAAAAATACTGTTATTTCAAGTTCCATGATGAAACAAAGGCAGGGTCCAGAATGCAGAGCTAGCTTCATAAATTTAAAGCTCAGTGATACCAATAAAATTACAGCAATATTTTGGGTGTTTAAATAGTATTGATTTCCGGAAGTAAGAGCTTGCTGAACTTTCTTTAGGTTGCACCTCTTCTTTTTAAGTGTAATTTTGCTATGTCAGGCATGGGATAGTTATTGATGGAAGAAAACAATATGCTCTCTTCTAGTTACTATGGCAACTATCAGATTATTTGATACAAAGGTCACAGAAGAGTCAGATTTTCCTGTTTTACTAATCTTGCTGGAAATGTTAAAATCCCTTAGGTTCAAAAACAGTTATGTGCCCTTTAATATGTATGTATGTATGTATGTATGTATGTATGTATGTATGTATTGTTGAGGTAATTCCCCATAAGGAGAATGAGCGCACACAGGGAGACGTAGTGAGAGTAGTGAAGAATAATACACAACCAGCACAAAGATACACTGTATAGTAAAATGTAGGTTTTTACTTCCAGTAAAATGGTTAAGCAAAGTTCAACAAACAGTCCAAGTCATACACGGTTAAATCAGTCAGTTTCCAGTCCAGGGATATTCCAATAACAAAGTCCAGTATCAAAAACAGTTCAGTAACAGACTTACATCAAACCCAAGAAGAACGATGATCAGTAACAGTCAATAGGGGAATGTAGGAACATACTCTCAGCAACAACAGGACAGAACTAAACAACCCAGGTTTCTGGCTCCATCTTATGGCCGTTTGAGGAACCACACCCAATTACAATTTTAGCATTCCCTTAAAGAGACAGTATTAAAATGTCTATCCTGGTTTATATATTTTCCAACCCAACTGTTAGGTGACTTACATTCCTAACATTCTCCCCTTTGGGTAGGACAATATATACAACCTTACATTCTAAGTCCATAATCCTCACAGTAAGCCTTATGCTTTACAGAGCCTTGGGCTTTTGTAAAATGATCTGTGATGTTATTTTCTGACATACATTATTCCAGCTTAATCATCTTACTTTACACACATTGTCTCACATTTAAATATCTTAAATCTGTGTGTTTTGATCTTGTCTTAACAGCAAGATTTGAAGCCATCTGTATTGCGGATTGGTTATCTTCATAAACAACAATAGAAGCTGTAACAGCAATTTCCATGTCAATTAATAGTTGCTTATAATAAACTAAATCTGTACATAATAAAGACAAACATGAGAATTCAGCCTCCATTGTTGACAAACTTAGATGTTTCTGTCGAATAGACCTCGATCCAATCAACACCTTTCCTAATAATACTACAGTACCCGATGTAGATGTATTTACGTCTGTAGCAGTTCTTCTTTAGGCCCCAAATGCAATGCATAATGCATTGTTTGTTTCAGATATCTTAACACATGTTTAGCAGCTTGCCAGTGCCTTTCAGTTGGCTCAGCATTAAATCTCGCTAATTGGTTAACACTGTATGCTATATCTGGTCTTGACCAATTACTGAGATAAGATAAACTACCAATTAAGGACTGATAAATGTTCTTATCAAAAACAGGACTTTGAACATCACTATGGCTAAACTCCTGGCTCATTGGTGTTTTAGCCAGTTTACAAAGTTCCATTTTAAAACTTTTTAGTAATTGGTTAATTTTATCTGCCTGTGAGATCTTGTACCCTCCCCTAGTTCTATCTTTCTTTAAACCAATTTCTCCTAACTGTTTTATTTTAAATTTCTGTTCTAACAGTGAAATTATTTTTGTAGCTTCTTGTTCAGTTTTGGTGATTAATGCTATGTCATCAGTAAACAATAGCAACAATGAAATTACACCATTGCTTTCTCTTTTAAACAAACATGGATCAGCCATGCCAGCTACAAAGCCTATATTAGTTAATTCCTTAACTATATACTGGTTCCACTCATATCCTGATTGCTTTAAGCCATAAAGACTCTTTTTCAATCTCCAGCAATCAATTATATTATCATTTTTTATACCTAAAGGTTTCTTTAAATATATAGTGTGTTGCAACGGTGCATGCAGATATGCCGTCTCTACATCTAAATGATTTATAATGTATTTCTCCTTAGCTGCCTACACTAATGCTGCTCGTAATGTAGTAGCCTTCAGATTAGGCACAAACACCTCATCGTAGTCATTTGTTGTCTGATTGAACCCTAGTGCTACTAACCTGGCTTTATGGGTAACAGTCCCATCCACACCTGTCTTTAGCTTATAAATCCATTTACATCCTATGGCATGTTTACCAGATGGTAACTTAACATTTTCGTATACCTCCAACTTTTTTAATGATTCCAGTTCCTTATCCATTGCTTCCTGCTAAGCAGCCTGATCCTTAGCAGGATACAGTTTCAGTTCACTATAGTTACTAGGAACTGTATTTAATTGGCATACAACACTAGCCTGATATCTATCAGGTGGTCGTGTTACTCGGGTTGAAAGTCTAGGTAATACAGGGCTTACTGCTGGACTCACCTGTTCCACCTGCTCCTGTTCTTCTACCTCCTCCTGTGCCTGTTCTTCATCTTTAATGGCTTACTCATGGCTTATTCATGGTTTACTTAATTTATCTTTAGGAACTATTTGGGTGTCAATAATAATATCATTGCTGGATTCCTGTTCCACTTTATTCCACCCAATGTGCTCAAGAAATTTAGCACTAGCGCTACAATAAACATGAGCTGTGCCTTGATCCCAAAATCTAAACGATCTATGGTTGGCTTTGTAACCTACGAAAAATAATTTCCTAGCTCTATGTTGCCCTTTCAGTCTTACTTGTGAGGGAATATGCACCCATGCTGGAGCTCCAAATGTGTGTAAATAACTTAAATTTAGTTTTCTTCCATGCCAACGAGTGAATGGCAATTCACCAGTTGTTGTGTTAACTACATTGTTTAAAACATGGTTGCTACACATTATGGCTTCACCCCAGTGTTTCAGGCAAACCTGAATCAGATAACATAGTGCGAGCCATAGCTTGTAACGTTTGCCCTCTTCATTCTACAAACGAGTTATGTTGTGCTCTGTAAGGTGCAGAACGTTTATGCTCGACACCGGCCAATTTTAATATAGTTTGGAATCTCTTGTTAATAAACTCAGTCCCATTATCAGTAACTAAAGTAATTACTTTACTCCTCATTTTTCTCTCTGCAAACCTCAGCCAATTAAAGAAATGTTGGAATGTTTCTGTTTTGTTTTTCATGAGATAGCAGAAACCATACCATGAGTAATGGTCCATTATACTCAAAACATAGCAGGCAGCTCCCAAACTGGGTTTCTTAGGACCAATTATGTCAGCAAAAATAACCTCTAAAAGTTCTTTGGTCTTAAACCCATTTAGTTTGTTTGCTGGAATAACCTTGCTCTTCCCCTGGCTACAGACATTGCAGTTTAAATACTTGCTACAGGGTTTTAATTTTACTCGCTCTGACAATGTAACAGTTTGTTTGAGCATTTTGAAATTAATGTGCCCCAAATGTCTGTGCAGTAAATGTATACATTCATCATGTGGCTTAACATTGTTATAAACTGAGTTAGCCATCTGCAACTGGTCATCATGTATCACATATAAATCATTCTCTAAATTAGCAGTAACACTTTTACCCTCTTTCTCTATTATACAGTTATCTCCCCTAAAGGTTACTACATAACCAATATTAACTAAAGCCCTTATTGATAACAAATTAAATTTTAGTTTAGGTACATATAACATAGTTAAATGCTCTTTTATACAAGAACAATATGCAGTACCTTCACCAGACACTTTCATCTTCCATCCATTTGCTAATGATACATGTTGCTTACTTGTGGACATCATTACAAACCTCTCTCTATTTCTAGTAATGCACTGTGATGCTCCACTATCAACAACCCACAAATCATGGTTTAAAGTTGAATTGCTAGACATAGCTAAACTTACATTCTTTTTAGCCTTCTGGTGATTACCAGTATTCTGTCGTTTTCCCTTCTTACAGAATTTAGCTATATGTCCCCTAGCCCCACAAGAAAAACATTTCCTAACAGTATAGGCAGTTGAACACAAATCCTCTTCTTGGGTTGTTCCTTTCTCAGTTGGTCCCTATCCAGCCATCTTCTTGCCTCTTCTAACAACCTTAGAGAAGAAGCCTCGTGAATAAAATACCTGAATTTCTCATCCTCCTAAATATGGCTAACTTCGACATTATATTTGTCTGTGAAACATGGCTCAATGCATCTCTCCCCGACTCCATTACCACAGTAAGAGACTATCATGTTTACCGATCAGATCGTGAAAATCGTCGAGGAGGTGGTGTTGCTATATTCTATAAAAAATCCTTACATCTAAAAAATATCCAAGTTACCCAGGAGCTTACCCTTCCTGAAACCATCATCTGTGAACTATCCTTAAATATCACAATTCGATTCTTACTATGTTACAGAGCACCTGATTATGACATCGAACATGTAAACAAGCTAAATACATTACTAACATGGGCTGCATCCTGCCCATACCCTTTTATCTTTCTTGGTGATTTCAATCTACCTCATATCGACTGGACCCTAAATAATTGTACAACTGAAATCATACACACAACCTTCTACAATGCTATTACAAATCTGGGACTGGAACAACTAGTAAACAACAACACTAGACTAAACAACTGCCTCGGTCTCATCTTCTGCAATAGCTTGAATTTAATTTACGGAATACAAACTAAAGAACCCTTTTCCAGCAGTGACCACAATATGATTGACTTTTATCTCAACATACGTCCACACAAAAATCACCACAATGATGTAATCCCCAATTGTAACTTCAAAAAAGGCAACTATGATCTTATAGACAACGACCTCTCATCCCTTGATTGGCAATCTCTATTCTCTGGATGCAATACCGTTGAAGACCATTACAACATATTCTTACTTGAAATCAAAAGAGTCATCAAACTATATGTTCCAACAACAACTCCCAAAACAAAACAAAAAAGAAGATTACCCATATCAATAAGGAAACTTCAATCCAAAAAGAGATCACTCTGGCGGAAAAACAAATCTGGTCACGTTGCCAATTTCAAAAACCGATACAAAAATTTATGCCACCAGATAAAGACCGAATGCATCAATTATCACATTAAACAAGAAGAAAACCATCTAAGCACCAATTCCACCCGTGCTTTTTACAATTTTGTAAACAACAAACTAAAAGACTCAAGGTCCATCCCTCCCTTGATAGGACTTGATGGTAAAGACTGCAACGACGACACCATTAAAGCCAACATCTTTAACACATTCTTCGGCTCAGTATTTGTAAACAGCAATGGATCATGCCCAGTATTTCCTAGCCGTACCACAGATAACAACAATGACCTAATACATATCGATTTCACAGAAGACAATGTTGAAAAATCACTACGCAATCTAAAACCATCTCTATCTATTGGACCGGATGGAATATGTGCCTACTTCTTAAGAAAGCTATCCACTGCCATAGCCAAACCTCTAAGCATAATCTTTGAAAAATCTTTCAGGACCAGCTCCTTGCCTAACCTATGGTCACAAGCCACAGTCATCCCCATCTTCAAAAAGGGAGACCCAAGCCTAGTCGAAAATTACAGGCCAATCACCTTATGCTGCGTCACCTGCAAAGTCATGGAATCAATTATTAACCAATCCATTATCCTCCACTTAGAGACAAACAACCTACTCTCCAATAAACAATTTGGTTTCAGAAAAAAACTATCCTGTAATCTGCAACTCTTACACTGCAAAAACATATGGACGACACAATTCGACCAGGGCAAAATAATAGACGCAATCTACATAGACTTCTGTAAAGCCTTTGATTCAGTGGTACACGACAAACTACTCCTAAAAATAAAATCCTATGGTATATCTGGACAACTGAATAACTGGATAGAAGCATTCCTGTCAAACAGACAACAAATGGTCAAAATCGGGAGCGTCCTGTCTAATCCAGTACCTGTCAATAGTGGTGTCCCTCAGGGCAGTGTTCTAGGACCAACTCTCTTCATACTCTACATAAACGACCTCTGTGATCTTATTAAGAGCAATTGCGTTCTCTTCGCTGATGATGTAAAGCTGTTCAATACCACAGACAATACTGCTACCCTACAAAAAGATCTTGACTATGTATCCGAATGGTCAAACAAATGGCAACTTCAAATCTCAACAAATAAATGCTCTGTCTTACATATTGGCAAAAAAAATCAGAAAATAAAATACAAGCTGAATAGTCAAGACCTTGTTGATGACCCAAGCTCTGTAAAGGACCTTGGAATACTCACCTCTAATGATCTGAGTGCTAGAGCCCACTGCAACTACATAGCCAAAAAGGCATTAAGAGTTGTTAACCTAATCCTACGTAGCTTTTTCTCTGGTAATATCACACTACTAACCAGAGCATACAAAACATTTGCTAGACCAATACTCGAATACAGTTCATCAGTCTGGAACCCTCATTACGTATCTGATATTAGCACAATTGAGAAAGTCCAGAAATATTTCACAAGAAGAGTTCTCCACTCTTCCACTCGTTGTAGAATACCTTATGCCACCAGACTTGAAATTCTAGAATTAGAAAACCTTGAATTACGCCGTCTTCGGTCCGACTTAAGCATGGTATATAAAATCATACATTGCAATGTCCTACCTGTCAATGAATACTTCAGCTTCAACCATAACAACACAAGAGCACACAATAGATACAAACTCAAAGTAAACCGCACCAAACTTGATTGCAGGAAATACGACTTCAGCAATAGAGTGGTCAATGTCTGGAATACTCTACCCGACTCTGTAGTCTCTTCCCCAAACCCCAAAAACTTTAACCTTAGACTGTCTACCATTGACCTCACCCCTTTCCTAAGAGGTCTGTAGGGGGCGTGCATAAGCGCACCAACATGCCTACCGTCCCTGTCCTATTGTTTCTCTATTCTTTTATTTTTCTTATATATACCCATTTCATGTATTCACAACTATGTATACACTTATACTTATTATCTTGGAAACAATTGACAAATCAAATAAATAAATTAATTAAATAAATAAATAAATAAATAAACCTTCCGGTTATGTCAGTCAATGTCAGTTTATCTCTGGGCAGGACTTCCAGTGAAGATACGTAATCATCATAACTTTCGTCCAATGAGGAAAGAATGATGTAAACTTGATGCAGCTCTGAAAATATCAGTTCCTTTTCATGTAGCTCTTGAAAAGTTCTTTTCATGAAGTTCAAATGAGCTAACATATCTCCACCTTTCAGAAGACGTGCTCTAAACAGTTTACGTGTAAGATGTATGTGTCACGAACATAAATCCTCTTCAAATTCTCCCAACACCTAGCAGCAGACTCTTCTCCATGAATATGGACTAGCTGCTGGTCACTCAGCGTTAGTCCAATTATACAAAGAGCTTGTTCATTGTTCTATTTAAAGTCAGCAAGCTTCTTGACATCATCCTCATTTTCTGGATCCCAAGCATTTACATCTGGTGGGTCTTGAACTACATGAATAAATGGGATGATACCTCCTGCCTACCAGACATCTGGAAACTAGCCCTCACCAACAAATCAGTCCCAGCCATAAAAACCAACACCAGACCCAAAACAACACAGGACACCACCGCCAATCCCCCTCATCAGACCCAGGCCCAAACCCATCCTATAAATGAAGGACAACCACAATCCAGATACCAGACAACAGCTGCTTCACCAGCTGTCACAAACCCCGACCCCAAAACCAAACAAGCTGACATATGCCAAGAACACAGTCCCAGACCCCAAACTCGAAGCCAGACCAAAACCCAGAATGCTACCTCACAGCCACCCGCTCAGGATATCACATCAGAAAACTCAGGAAATTATACCACAAGAACTCAAGAAGTTGCAACACAGCACAAGCCCAAGGATACCACAGCAATAAAACTCACAAGGTCACCACACAACCCATTACAACACAGGAGGCTAATGTTACAACACAGGAGGCTAATGGAAAAGAGATCAAAACACAAATGACCCAGGAGATTAACGCACAAGATCCAGGATATCTCCAGAACAAAACTCACAAGGCCATCACACAGCCCATTATACCAACATCAACTCCATCAACCAATCAAGAGGCAGCAGCACAGCCAACCAGCCCTGCACACCAGCCCCCCCACCAGTATTTATAGAGAGACAGCAGCTCCGATCACACACTGCTTGAACTGGCATGAAGCTGAAAGCACCAGCCTGAGGATGGCGAGTGGGACCTCGCCGAAACATCACCAAGATAGTCTTAATCTTACACAGGAAAAGACCCGAACACACCTAAACCTACATATCTGTACCCATGAAAATCTATGAATACACACACACACACACACACACACACACACACACACACACACATGTCTATGTCTATGTCTGTGTATATATATATTATTCAGCTTTGTTCGGGTATTTTCCCACATCATTATAGTTGTGCTTTTAAAATTGTAGCAATGTTTCAGCAGAATCTCATCTGCCATCATCAGGCTTCTGTATTGTGTCCGTCTGTGGGTCAGACTTTTACAGTGGTTTCAGATTTAAATTTGGGGCAGCCTATTGCTGTGCCAGAATGGTTTTTTCTTCATCCTGATTGGTTGGGAGTCTTGGTCTGTGTTTATTGGTCTTGGAGTTTGCTGTGTTCTGCTTGATGGGTGTCTCTGATATCTTCTGTCTGTTTTTTGGCTCTTTTTGTATCTTGATTGGCTGGCAGCATTGTGTTACTTTAATGGAGGCCTTTAGTGCAGCTTGGCTTCGGGTAAATGGACGGCTATCATTAGTTAGGAAGCTGGGTTTCATCTGGGTGCCTGGTTGGGGTGTGTTTGAGCTGGAGGTATCAGGGGGGATCTGTTTGTGCCCAGGTGTTTGCCTGGCTTGTGGTGTGGAGATTTTTTTGTTTGTGAGTGCAGGCTTCCAAATGATTGACAGCCTGGTGGAATCATCTCTTCTGTTCATGCTTTCTGGTCTTTTTCAATCTCTATGGCTTCTCTGATGACTCTGTGGCTAGGGTTTTCCATAGTGGCCAGGGTTTTGGTGCCATTGAAGTTGATGCTATGACCTGTAGCTTCCATGTGTTGGACTAGTGAGGAAGTGTGTTCCAGCTTTTTGACTGCATTTTTGTGTTCATCCAGGCGGGTACTTATTCTTCTATTGGTCTGTCCAATGTATGTGGCCGGGCATGATGCACAGGGGACTTCGTATATGCCTTGGTTTTCCAGGTCAATTTTATCTTTGGGGTTGCTAAGGATGGCTGCTATTTTTCTGTCTGTTTTGAAGGCAGTCCTGATGTGATGTCTGTGTAGTACCTTACTAATTTTGTCTGTAGTACCTCTTATGTAGGGCAGGACAGCTGTTCCATAGGTCTGTTCATCTTCTGGGTCTCTATTATGTTTCAGTGTGTTTTTGTGGATCAAGCTGGTGATTTTGCTTTTGTGGAAGCCGTTGTCTGTCAGTACTTTAGTCAGGGTGCATAGTTCAGCCTTAATGTGTGTCTTGTCTGCCAGGCGTTTGGTTCTGGTAATTAGTGTTTTAGCCACGGAGTTTATCTGTGCTGGGTGGTGGTGGGATTGGGCGTTGAGGTAGCGGTTGGTGTGTGTTTTCTTCTGGTATATGGTGTGTCCTAGTGTGCCATCTGTTTTTTTGTAGATTAGTACATCTAGGAATGGTAGTTGTTTGTTTGTTTCTGTTTCCATGGTGAACTTGATTTTGGGGTGTGCGCTGTTTAGGTGTGTTAGGAAATTGTTTAGGTTTTCTTGTCCATGGGGCCAAATCACGAATGTGTCATCGATGTATCTTAACCATAGTTTGGGTTTGAGGATGGCATTGGCCAGGGCTCTGGATTCGAATTCTTCCATGAACAGGTTAGCAATGACAGGTGACAGTGGTGATCCCATGGGGGCTCCTTCTATTTGTTTGTATCTTTGTCCTTTGTATATGAAATATGTGTTGGTTAAGCAGTGTTCTGTTAGTTCCATGAGGTGTTTGGCTGGTTGGTATTTATTTTTGATGATTTCAAGGGTCTCTTTTATCGGGACTTGAGTGAATAGGAAACCACGTCAAAACTTACAAGCAGATCTTCTTGCTCCACGTGTAGATCTTTGATCATTTCCAAGAAGTGGTATGAGTTTTGTACATGTGAAGCTGCTGTTTCAGCATGGGGCTGTAGCTGCTTTGCTAGGTATTTGGCTAGGTTTTGTAGTGGTGCTCCTCTGGAGCTGACTATGGGTCTGAGAGGTATGCCTTCTTTGTGTATTTTTGGGAGGCCGTATAGTTTGGGGCATCTGGAAGATTTCTCTCTGGGTATAATCGTGTGTTGGATCTCTTTGCTTATGTGGCTGGTTATAATTTTCTTCTTGGTTAATTTTTCCAGATATGTGGTTGGGTCTGTGTTTATGGGTTTGTATGTGGAGTCTTGGAGTAGGTCTGTCAATTTTGTTTCGTAGTCTTTTCTGTCCATTACTACAGTGGCATTTCCTTTGTCTGCTGGGAGGATGATTATGCTGCTATCTCTTTTCAGGGTTTGTAGTGCTTTAATTTCATTTTTCTGTAAGTTGCTTTTGGGTGGCTTGCTTGTGCATAGGATATTGGTAACTTGGTGTCTTATTTTATCAGCTTCATCTGTATTTAATTTAGTTAGGCTGGATTCTACTGCACATATGATGGATTCTGTGGGGATTTTTTGGGGTGCTATAGCATAATTGAATCCTTTGGTTAGAACATCTGTTTCTGTTTTGGTGAGTTCTCTGTTGGAAACGTTGTGCACTAATTGTTTCAGGTGTTGTTGTGAGTTGTTGGGGGTTTTCTTGTCATGTTCTAATTTCTTTAATTTTTTCAATAATTTTTCCTGTTTGTAAATGCCTTCAGAATCAGCTCTCCAAGTTGTAAGTTGTTTTATCTTGTCCCAAAGTAGAGGGTGGATTTTGCTGCTCAGTTCCAGGTGTAGTGCTAGCAAATCTTTGTTTAACTGATCTAATCAGAATCTCTTACTGTGGAGCTCGTTCCGTAGTAGAGCCATTTCAGTTCTTTTCAGGATACGTTTAGTGGCTGCTGTGCTTTGATGAAATGTTAATTTGAAGCAGGTTGGTGTAGTATTGTTGTCTCTGCAGCTGCGTGGGAATTGGAGGTCACATAGTATTCCTGCTCTTTTAATTTCAGTTTCTCGTAGGTTTTGATCTGGCTGTTTATTTCCTCCCGTAGAGGTTTGATATTTGTTTTCTTAAGTTTTCGCGGGTACTTACATGTATGGTGTTCGGCTTGGTTCGGTATTTTCCCACGTCATTGTAGTTCTTTTAAAGTTGTAGCAACGTTTCAGCAGAATCTCATCTGCCATCATCAGGCTTCTGTATTGTGTCCGTCTGTGGGTCAGACTTTTACAGTGGTTTCAGATTTAAATTTGGGGCAGCCTATTGCTGTGCCAGAATGGTTTTTTCTTCATCCTGATTGGTTGGGAGTCTTGGTCTGTGTTTATTGGTCTTGGAGTTTGCTGTGTTCTGCTTGATGGGTGTCTCTGATATCTTCTGTCTGTTTTTTGGCTCTTTTTGTATCTTGATTGGCTGGCAGCATTGTGTTACTTTAATGGAGGCCTTTAGTGCAGCTTGGCTTTGGGTAAATGGACGGCTATCATTAGTTAGGAAGCTGGATTTCATCTGGGTGCCTGGTTGGGGTGTGTTTGAGCTGGAGGTATCAGGGGGGATCTGTTTGTGCCCAGGTGTTTGCCTGGCTTGTGGTGTGGAGATTTTTTTGTTTGTGAGTGCAGGCTTCCAAATGATTGAAATCCCCACAGAATCCATCATATGTGCAGTAGAATCCATCCTAACTAAATTAAATACAGATGAAGCTGATAAAATAAGACACCAAGTTACCAATATCCTATGCACAAGCAAGCCACCCAAAAGCAACTTACAGAAAAATGAAATTAAAGCACTACAAACCCTGAAAAGAGATAGCAGCATAATCATCCTCCCAGCAGACAAAGGAAATGCCACTGTAGTAATGGACAGAAAAGACTACGAAACAAAATTGACAGACCTACTCCAAGACTCCACATACAAACCCATAAACACAGACCCAACCACATATCTGGAAAAATTAACCAAGAAGAAAATTATAACCAGCCACATAAGCAAAGAGATCCAACACACGATTATACCCAGAGAGAAATCTTCCAGATGCCCCAAACTATACGGCCTCCCAAAAATACACAAAGAAGGCATACCTCTCAGACCCATAGTCAGCTCCAGAGGAGCACCACTACAAAACCTAGCCAAATACCTAGCAAAGCAGCTACAGCCCCATGCTGAAACAGCAGCTTCACATGTACAAAACTCATACCACTTCTTGGAAATGATCAAAGATCTACACGTGGAGCAAGAAGATCTGCTTGTAAGTTTTGACGTGGTTTCCCTATTCACTCAAGTCCGATAAAAGAGACCCTTGAAATCATCAAAAATAAATACCAACCAGCCAAACACCTCATGGAACTAACAGAACACTGCTTAACCAACACATATTTCATATACAAAGGACAAAGATACAAACAAATAGAAGGAGCCCCCATGGGATCACCACTGTCACCTGTCATTGCTAACCTGTTCATGGAAGAATTCGAATCCAGAGTCCTGGCCAATGCCATCCTCAAACCCAAACTATGGTTAAGATACATCGATGACACATTCGTGATTTGGCCCCATGGACAAGAAAACCTAAACAATTTCCTAACACACCTAAACAGCGCACACCCCAAAATCAAGTTCACCATGGAAACAGAAACAAACAAACAACTACCATTCCTAGATGTACTAATCTACAAAAAACAGATGGCACACTAGGACACACCATATACCAGAAGAAAACACACACCAACCGCTACCTCAACGCCCAATCCCACCACCACCCAGCACAGATAAACTCCGTGGCTAAAACACTAATTACCAGAACCAAACGCCTGGCAGACAAGACACACATTAAGGCTGAACTATGCACCCTGACTAAAGTACTGACAGCCAACGGCTTCCACAAAAGCAAAATCACCAGCTTGGTCCACAAAAACACACTGAAACATAATAGAGACCCAGAAGATGAACAGACCTATGGAACAGCTGTCCTGCCCTACATAAGAGGTACTACAGACAAAATTAGTAAGGTACTACACAGACATCACATCAGGACTGCCTTCAAAACAGACAGAAAAATAGCAGCCATCCTTAGCAACCCCAAAGATAAAATTGACCTGGAAAACCAAGGCATATACGAAGTCCCCTGTGCATCATGCCCGGCCACATACATTGGACAGACCAATAGAAGAATAAGTACCCGCCTGGATGAACACAAAAATGCAGTCAAAAAGCTGGAACACACTTCCTCACTAGTCCAACACATGGAAGCTACAGGTCATAGCATCAACTTCAATGGCACCAAAACCCTGGCCACTATGGAAAACCCTAGCCACAGAGTCATCAGAGAAGCCATAGAGATTGAAAAAGACCAGAAAGCATGAACAGAAGAGATGATTCCACCAGGCTGTCAATCATTTGGAAGCCTGCACTCACAAACAAAAAATCTCCACACCACAAGCCAGGCAAACACCTGGGCACAAACAGATCCCCCTGATACCTCCAGCTCAAACACACCCCAACCAGGCACCCAGATGAAACCCAGCTTCCTAACTAATGATAGCCGTCCATTTACCCGAAGCCAAGCTGCACTAAAGGCCTCCATTAAAGTAACACAATGCTGCCAGCCAATCAAGATACAAAAAGAGCCAAAAACAGACAGAAGATATCAGAGACACCCATCAAGCAGAACACAGCAAACTCCAAGACCAATAAACACAGACCAAGACTCCCAACCAATCAGGATGAAGAAAAAACCATTCTGGCACAGCAATAGGCTGCCCCAAATTTAAATCTGAAACCACTGTAAAAGTCTGACCCACAGACGGACACAATACAGAAGCCTGATGATGGCAGATGAGATTCTGCTGAAACGTTGCTACAACTTTAAAAGAACTACAATGACGTGGGAAAATACCTGAACCAAGCCGAACACCATACATGTAAGTACCGCGAAAAACTTAAGAAAACAAATATATATATATATATATATATATATATATATATATATATATATATATATATATATATGTATATATATATATGTATATATGTATGTATGTATGTATGTATGTATGTATGTATGTATGTATGTATGTATGTTGTGACTGAAAGGATCGATCCTGCTGTGAGTTTTGAGTCTAATGACTCTGAGGATGAAAGGCTGGAGCCTACTGAGAATTTGGAGTCTGAATTGTTAGAAGACACAGATGTGAGCCAGGGGGATGAGAGGTTATCACACAGACATTCTTCGCCTGAACCCTCGACCTCATTCATGCCTGCAATTGAGCCACAAAATGAGTCAGAAGAGTCGAGCGAAGAAGCTGACAGATCGTGGCTTGATGCCAGAACAAGAAGGAGGCTGAAACGTTAAGCTGTGGGGAGACATCAGGCCAGACGTTGATTTAGGGAGATTGACACGCCCATCTAGGTGGTTTACGCAGGCAAACTCAGTTAGAAGGGAGGGCGAGTCAGTAATTAGCACGTTGCCTCAAAGTGTATAAAAGAGCACAGCTGTGTGGGGGAAGATTGTCAGGAACAAAGTGACTGATTATGTGCAGAGGTTTTTCAGCAGAGGCTCGGAGCTTTGAGAATTTGTACCAGGACTGTTTTGATAAACAGGGCGTGTGGAATATAATATTGTAGAACTCCTTTCTGTTGGATTTAAGTTTTGGAACGGCTGCTTTTGGTTTTGTGTTGTTTGAACTTTGAAGGGGGAGCCATAACATTTTTGTTCCTGACCCAAACAAACCATCTTTGAAGCAAGATGGATTCAAATCAACTGCAGCGTTTGGTAGAGCAACAACAACAACAAATAACTCAGCTTTTGCAAAGTAACGTGACACTTCAAAATCAGGTAACACAATTGCTGAATTATGTTTCCAGCTTACCAAGCACTGCTGCTGCTTCCCCTGCCCCTCCTGTGAGGAAAAGCACGGTATCCATGCCAGAGAAATTTTCTGGGCAAATGGACAGGTTCCCGGCATTTATGGGTCAATGCCAATTGTTTATCTCTCTGAGACCTGAAGACTTTCCAACCGACCGGGCTAAAGTAGGCTTTATGATTAGTTTATTAACTGGGCAGGCTGCCAATTGGGCTACTCCCTTGTTAGTTCAAGATAGCCTGTTATTGAACAATTTCCAGGGTTTCCTCCAACAAATGAGGGTGATGTTTGAGGATCCCATTAAGGTACAAACTGTGGACAGACGGCTAATGGATATTAAGCAGGGGAAACGTTTATTACAGGAATACGTGGCAGAATTTCGTTTGTTGTGCATGGACTCTAATTGGAACGAACCGGCTCATATGGCTGCATTCCAGGAAGGCTTGTCTGATGCCATCAAGGATGAGCTAGTCCATGCAGAGCGGGCTTTAACTTTGGATGCATTGATAGTTCAGTGCTTACGTATTGAAGCTCGTTTACAGCAACGTGGGAGCAAACGGCCCGTTGTGGAACCACCTGTCTTTTCTCGTGCACGCATACCGCCACCGAGAGTTTTCCAACCCATGGTTCAGGCTGAGGAGCCGATGGAGATAGGCACACTCCGCCCTCGCCTAACGGTGCGAGAATGTTCGAGAAGGTTCCAGGAAGGCTTGTGCCTTTACTGCGGGGGGTCTGGGACATTTTGCAAATTCCTGCACTCGGAGAGGGACTCGCAGACCTGTGCCCGAAACCACTCCTGGCCCGTCGGGAAACAGGGTAGGCCCGACCTCGGGGAAACCCTAGGTCGGGCACATTCTACACCCCCACCCCAAATTGCCGAAGTAAATCCTGGCCCTCCTCGGCATTTACTTTTGGACACTCGTATATTTCTGCAGTCCCAGAAGGAGGGAATTCCCACCATTGCGCTGGTGGATTCAGGGGCTACAACCAGCTTTATGGACTGTGCTTTTGTTGAACATTTTGGAATTCCTTTGATTCCTGTGAATCCCCCCATTAAGGTGGAAACTGTAGATGGGCGAGAACTCAAGTCGGAACCCATTCGCTTAGCAACTCAGCCAGTGCGTATGGTCATTGGGGATCATGAGGAGGCGATCAGTTTTTATGTCACCTCGAACCTCCATCTCCCTTTGGTGCTCGGAGTATCCTGGCTACGTTTGCACGATCCGTTGGTGACTTGGGCGCAGAATGTCATTTCGTTTCCAAGTCTCCAATGTGTGGACCACCTAAGGCATGTCTGCGCCGGCCAAGATATCGCCGCTCCTGCTGTCTCCATTCCTTCGGAGCTGTCGGACTTTTCCGATGTTTTCAGCGAACAGGAGGCAGACCGATTACCGCCACATCGTACCTATGATTGTCCTGTGGACCTGATACCGGGCGCTCCATTGCCCAAGGGGAGGTTATATTCTATGTCGGAGCCCGAGTTGGTTGCACTCCGAGAGTTTTTAGATAAAAACTTAGCTCGGGGATTTATTCGACCCTCCTCGTCCCCTCTTTTGGCGCCCGTTCTTTTTGTTAAGAAGAAGTCGGGAGAACTTCGTCTCTGTTGTGATTATCAACGCCTGAACTCTATCACCGTGAGGAATAGCTATCCCTTGCCGCTCATTCCGGAATTGATGGAGCGATTGCGGGAGGCTACTATCTTCACTAAACTAGATCTGCGTGGGGCCTACAACCTGGTTCGGATGCGCAAAGGGGACGAGTGGAAGATGGCGTTTGGCACTCGTTATGGTCATTTCGAGTACACCGTCATGCCATTTGGTCTGACTAACGCTCCTGCTGTATTCCAGCACCTAATGAACGATATTTTTCGGGACATGCTGGATAGGTTTGTCGTGGTGTATTTGGACGACATTTTAATTTACTCCCGGTCCAGAGATCACCACCTTCAGCAGGTTCATCAAGTGCTTCAGCGTCTTCGGGAGCATAAACTCTACGCGAAACTGGAGAAGTGTTTCTTTTTTCAGTCGTCGATAGAGTTTTTGGGGCACATCGTTTCTCCCGAGGGCATTGCTATGGACCCTAAAAAGGTTGAAGCATTATGTAGTTGGGAAGCCCCTCGTCGAGTCAAGGACGTACAACGTCTGTTGGGATTCGCCAACTACTATCGGACTTTTTTCCCGGACTTTGCTAAAGTAATGGACCCCATAACTCAGCTCCTCCGTAAGAAGGTCCCGTTTATGTGGGGGGCCCCGCAACAACAGGCTTTTGACATTTTAAAGAAAGCGTTTGTAGCTGAGCCGATATTGAGGCATCCTGATCTGAATCGTCCATTTGTGGTCGAGACCGATGCCTCTAATGTCGCTATCGGAGCGGTACTGTTACAAGCTTCGAAAGATGGCGCGCCCCTTTTCCCATGCGCATACTATTCTAGGAAGCTCACAGCTTCAGAGCGCAACTACACCATCTGGGAAAAGGAGTTGTTGGCCATTAAGGCTGCCTTTGAGACCTGGAGACATCATTTAGAGGGGGCTCGGCACAAGGTAGAGGTTCGGATGGATCATCGAAACTTGGAACATTTGACCACAGCTAAGAAATTGAACCAACGCCAGATTCGGTGGTCGTTGTTTTTTGCCAGGTTCAATTTCTCTGTTACTTATGTTCCAAGTGGACAGAATCGGAGAGCCAACGCGTTGTCTCGGAAGCCCGAGTATATCGGTCCTGAGGATCCTCTTCCTCTACGAACTGTGTTACCAACAGAATCCTTGGCCGTACTGCAAGATCCTGTAGACTTGCGGGCTCGCATACGAGAGGCGCAACAATTAGACCCGTGGACGCAGCAGAGAAAGGAAGAAGTTGGACCTGATTCCCCATGGTCGTTTGAAGAGGGTTTGTTACGACATCGAGACTTGTTGTATGTACCCAACAGGACACTTAGAGCCCTCATCATGACACAATGTCATGACAATCCAGCTGCTGGTCATTTTGGTTTTCACAAAACCCTGCACTTGGTCACCCGGACTTTTTGGTGGCCTCAGGTTCGACACGATGTGTCTTCTTATGTCGCTTCTTGTATACAGTGTCGACAAGTGAAAGCGGCATCGGGTGCGCCTCCTGGACTTCTTCAACCACTGCCAACTCTGAGTAGACCATGGGGAACTTTCTAACGCACTTACCCCTTTCGTCGGGTTGTACGACAGTGCTAGTGGTGGTTGACATGCTCACTAAGATGGCCCATTTCATCCCATGTAAAAGATTACCCTCGGCTCATGTTACTGCCCGGCTTTTCATACAACACGTATTCCGTTTACATGGCTTACCGGATAGAGTTGTTTCAGATCGCAATGTTCAGTTCACCGCTCAATTCTGGAAAAGCCTAATGAACGCTCTACAAGTACAAGTATGTTTAGCATCGGCACATCATCCGGAAACCGATGACAGGACTGAGAAGGTCATTGGCATCCTCGCCCAATACCTCAGATGTTTTGTCAATCAACGACAAAATGACTGGGTGACCTATCTTCCATTGGCAGAGTTTGCCTTTAATAATTCTTGGCACACCTCCACCCACATGACACCTTTTTATGCCAATGTGGGTTATCATCCGAGGTTTTTCCCCCTATTCATCGTGGATTCTCCAGTTCCGGATGCACGAGATTTTTTGTCGGAGTTATATGCGGTGCATCAATTAATTTCTAGACAATTAGAATGAGCGAAAGCTGATTATAAGCGTTTCGCCGATCGTTCGCGTCAGGCGACGCCTCCATTGGCTGTGGGAGACAAGGTGTGGTTGTCAACAAAACATCTTCGGGTCGATCGTCCGATTAGGAAATTGGATCATCGTTTTATTGGTCCCTTCCCTATCGAGGCAGTTATTAATCCGGTAGCTTATCGACTTACTTTACCGCGCTCCATGCGCATTCACCCTGTTTTTCATCGCTCCCTGTTAATACCTGACACTCCATCGTGTAATCTTCGTTCTCCAGAAGATACCAGTTCTCCATCCAGGCTCAGCACTGAACCTATTACGGATTCTACAGTGATCGGAATTTATGATTCCAGATGGTTAAAGGGGAGATTCCAGTACTTTGTGGGAAAACTGGACAATGAAACTGAAATTTGCTCTTGGCAGGATGTATCCAAGGTGCATGCCCCAGATCTTATTCGCACATATCACGCACAATTTCCGTCAAAACCACATCCTGATCATCAGACTCGGGGGAAGGGCCCTGCGGTGAGGGATAGTGTTGTGACTGAAAGGATCGATCCTGCTGTGAGTTTTGAGTCTGATGACTCTGAGGATGAAAGGCTGGAGCCTGCTGAGAATTTGGAGTCTGAATTGTTAGAAGACACAGATGTGAGCCAGGGGGATGAGAGGTTATCACACAGACATTCTTCGCCTAAACCCTCGACCTCATTCATGCCTGCAATTGAGCCACAAAATGAGTCAGAAGAGTCGAGCGAAGAAGCTGACAGATCGTGGCTTGATGCCAGAACAAGAAGGAGGCTGAAACATCAAGCTGTGGGGAGACATCAGGCCAGACGTTGATTTAGGGAGATTGACACGCCCATCTAGGTGGTTTACGGAGGCAAACTCAGTTAGAAGGGAGGGCGAGTCAGTAATTAGCACGTTGCCTCAAAGTGTATAAAAGAACACAGCTGTGTGGGGGAAGATTGTCAGGAACAAAGTGACTGATTACGTGCAGAGGTTTTTCAGCAGAAGCTCGGAGCTTTGAGAATTTGTACCAGGACTGTTTTGATAAACAGGGCGTGTGGAATATAATATTGTAGAACTCCTTTCTGTTGGATTTAAGTTTTGGAACGGCTGCTTTTGGTTTTGTGTTGTTTGAACTTTGAAGGGGGAGCCATAACATATATATATTATATTATATATATATATATATATATATATATATATATATATATATATATATATATATATATATAGCTACATCGCTATATATATATATATATATATATATATATATATAATAACTTCACCACCATCGAAGTTATTTTTTCTCTTATATTCCATATAATTAGGACATGATTTCAAAGAGAGAAGAAGTTGCTAAAAGCTATAATTCTGAATCAGTTAAGAACACCAGGATGTTAGCTGATGATTTGAAAAGACCCTTGTTTAATTTTCTGCAAGGTAGCAAAGATGCAAGGAGATAAATTATAATCTTTATCAAGCTATCTGTCAAAATCAAGCACTATACTGATATGAAATACAAGGACCTTAGCAAAAAAAAAAAAAAAAAGTAATTTTAGCCTTCCATGAACTTCAGTAGAAATGTTTACTATATCTAATATTTGCTGATCCAATATATTTATGTTTCAGAAATGGCTAGAGAGGCAGTGAAGGAGATTTTTTTTTCTTTAGAAATTGTGAGATAATTTAGTCTCCTCCCAAAGAAATCTTGAGAAATTTCACTGGCCCTAAATTTGGTGGGACAATTATTCTTCTATTTTCACATTTCTCTACATTCTAAGCTACAGTTCCCAGTCAGCATGCTCCAAACTCGATTGCAGAAAATACGACTTCTGCAACAGAGTGTTCAATGCCTGGAACACCCTACCTGACTGCATTGTTACAGCCTCAACCCCTTAGAGCTTCAGCCTCAAACTGTCTACCATGGACCCTACCCCATTCCTAAGAGGTTCTTAAAGAGGGCATGCATAAGTGCACCAAAGTGTCTACCATCCGTATCTTAATGTCCCTATTTATCTGTATTTACTCCTTGTTCTTGTTTATGTTCATATTTATACTTGTTATCTTGCACATGTTTGACAAACAAATAAATAAAATAAAAATAAATAAATAAACATTTTGCCATGTTAAACTTTAATTTGTTAGAAAGGAAAATTATTAAATATCATCCATAATCATAGCTATATATAATTATTTTGGTTAATTTAGCTAATCTCAGAAGCTAAGTAGAGATAACCAATTGGTTAAAATAGAAACAAAATAATTCTGGGATAAGATAAGTAGCAAGTCAATTTCCATAATGCATAGATACAAATACCAGTATCTAGACCTGGACCTGGTTTATCTTACCCCTCCCCCTCCATTTATTTATCAACAGCCCCATGTCTAATCTTGAACTAAGCTTCTTGAGTTTGATACAATTAGTATTTGGAAATACTAATAGCTTATGAATAATATATGTATAGCCTACATATGAGGCAAGTATCCACATTATTGAATATGATTATAACATATTGGCAGTAATTCAAAGAACTAAACTGACAGATGTGACCTATTAAGAATCTTCTGTCCAATGTTGACATCAGCCACATAAACAAACAAGTGGATCATCAAATAAATTACAGTCCTCACTCAAGTTGTAAATAACTAGGCTCAAAGTATTCTATTTTGAATATATTATGCAAAGAACTATTTTCTGGAAAAAGACATAAAGATGGGAACGCTGAAAAAGAAAGTTGGATAGACACAGCAGTGATATAATTCATCATTGGAAAACCTGAAGGAACAAATTTGAGAATTATCTTCATGGAGAAAATTTATCTATGGAGAAACTATATTTGGTTGCTAAGAGTTAACGCTGATCTTCTGGCATATAATAATTCAATTAATGTTGAGATATGATAGAATGCAGCTGTGAAAATTATTTTGATCCCAAAAATATGGATGAATGGATTCAAATACGGGAAGGTAGGAAACACCACTAAGTGCAACTTAGAAATTAAAGATGGCAGGAGAGCTTTACCACTATGGACAAATAATAAAAGAACTAGATACTTTGCTAACATTATACTATCCTGCATGATATTTTTCTAGGTTAGTTCAGACAAGTTCTCATTAGTTTTTCTTCCTTCTTTGAAAAAGCAGCCTTTTTAAAAAAATTCTGAGTCATGACTTCCTTTTAAATTAAATTTAAGATTTGTGTTCAAATACACATGTTTCTGTGTATGAACATTTTTTAATCCTGCCAAGGCATCTGTACATGTAATTTGGATGGCAAAATATAGGAAAGATAACTATAATGGTCATTTAATGATGGTATGCCTGGAACCATATAATATACTTCATCATGAAACACAGTGGCCTCATAGCTAATTCTCCAGAATTTAATCGTTAAAATTAAAATTAACAACAGAATGGTTAATCTGATGTTAATATATGGATGATTCAAAAGTAATCATATCTGATTCCAGATTATTAAAATAACCTCTTGCAAAAATCAAGAAATAATTGAAAAATATCGATTTGATGGCATACACACACACACACACACACACACACACACACACACACACTTTTCTGATACTTTAAGGAAGAAAAGAGCAGCTTGATGCATTAGGAGGTTTTGCTGGACAATGGTCATAAATTATAATCAACAGTATTATTGACAAGAAATGTTCTGAAACATATGCCAGCAATTTCTCTACTAATGCTTTAGTTGATTATACATTAAATCCATGGCAATCAATCTGGATAGATGTGTATATGAAACCTTAACTGAATATGCTTATCTATTAAAAGAATCATAATTAATTATTAAATACTGAATGATAAAGGAATCATAAAGCAGAAAGTTTGAAAGAAAATGGTTGTTTTGGGGGACAATTATAAGCTTCCTCCTCTGTATTGTTAACAAGCAACTAAAAGTCATGGTCCCCTATTGCTTTGTAATTCACTCTACAGAAGCTCTACAGAGAAATAAAATTTCTCTCTTCTGTTGCTAATATTTCCACTTGCCTTTCTCTAATATACCATGAAAAAGCTCATCATTCTAAGAGTACAAATATTTGAACATCAATCAAATGACTACATTTCAATAGATTTAAGTGCACCTTCCCTTATTCACAAAATGCATGACTTTAGATCTAGGAAGGCATCAAATAACTTATTCTGTGCAATCAAAGGGATTCAAGAATGATCATTTGTATGTATGTACATCAATCAATATCACTAAGATTAACGGGAAAGCAGTGAAAGGCTGCCATCTCTCTTCTCTTTGAAAAGCATGTTCATTCTGTCATTGGTATCATTCCAAATAAACATAAGGCCAAGCTAAACAAATGTACAAAATAATTCCAGCAAATGTGAGGAGGTGGAGCATTATACTTAAGTACTGAAAGTGTTTGTACTACTGGTAAAGTTGAGAATGCAGTTGAAAAAGTCAATTATTATCTTGTTTGGGCTGTCATTTTTATTTGCCACGCATCTGTTTAACTAGCACAATATAAAGTAACCATTTATCCATCTGTTCCTGGGTCAGCTATAAATGCGCACTATGAGCCTTTTTTTGATTCATTTGTATAAGCAAGCCTGCTCAACATGAATATATCCAAGTTTTAACATGTGCTATCAAAATATGAGCTGATTCTCAGAGAATGGAGAGATTGAGTCTGATGAACTTATTGAAGAAGAAGAAAAAACAGTGAGCATCTGAATGCCTGGAACAGACCTGATTTTCTTAAAATGATACTTTATAAATGAAATTTTTGTATACAATTCCTATGAAGCATAGCCTCGGAATAAAGGATAGCAATGAAGGGTAAGAATTTGCTTTAAGGACTATACATAGAATTTTATGGTTAGCAAACTCTAAAACCACCCTATATGGGATATCTAAAAAGGCTAATAATGAGAGGAAGCCCCTTTTCACTCCAACTTAAATTGATGCTAATGCACAATATTTTTTCTAATATTTAACTAAAACTTCATCTGCTGACCTCTTTCATGCTATATGAGATCAAATGCACTTTGGATCTTAACAATATTTGGAAACCTTAAAGCAGTGTGTCCAACCCTTGGCCTGTGAGCTTCCCTGGGTAGCTATTAATGGGACCCCAGAGGATTGTAAACTTTTAACATTATGTGATTTTATTGTCAACTCGTAAAACATTCCTATGCCTGTTTTCGAATTGCCATAAACAAGGAGGGGAATTGAAGGACCAGTATGGCAGTTTAAAACCAGAAGTACATTCCACACTTATATTACAAAGATTGTAGCTAAGCTACTGGATCTTCTGCCCACAAAAATTCTTCATTGGAGAACGTGATTGATGACACCCAGCCCGTGAACATGCTTCATTGGAAAATCTGATTTATGAAACACCCGGGGGGGGGGGGGAGTGTCACAGGTGACTGTAAATTATGTATGCCAGAGTTGGCTTCATATAGGTTAATGCCGACATGTTGCTCCTAATAAATATTTTGGATTCTTTTGAAGCTTGGCTCAAGGCTCATGATTAAAATAGGGCAATCTCCAAATCCCTGACATTTATACTATAAAACTATATTATATATTTTATGTGTGGCCCACGGCAATTTCTCCTTAACCAATGCAGCCCAGATAAGCCAAAATGTTGGATACCCAGGCCTTAAAATGAAGTCTACAAGCTTAGTGTCTAACACTAACACTAATTGTGATAAAGCATCATAGTATCCTCGTCTTTCCATTATTTTTTTATGGCTACTTTACTTCCAGCAGAAAATCCTGCCCTCTTCCTTTCCCATTATGTTTTTTGCCTTTTTGTGACACAATCATTGCAAATCTGATTTTTATGCAAAACACACTGTTACAGTACCTTATTATTGCTAGATGTGGAATATAACTTTGTTATTCTTTTGTTTCATTTTATTGAATGATGAATGTACATAAAGATGATCTTCTGCTTTGATACTCTTTCAGCCCTAACGGAATTTTAGGCATGATGGAAGTTTTAATCCAAATATATGTTGAGAATCACACATTACTAATCCTATTTTAAAATGAATGCATGTATTTCCCTTCATTATCATGAATAGTGAATCTTTGACAATCAATAAATTATATAGAAAACCAAAGTATGCATTGGTGGCAGTGATACAGAAACTAAATTAGGCTACTCGTATGTAGAAATAAAATACATTTTGAACTGAAAAAATGCAAATTATTTATCCAGCAGCACTACTATGTTCATAAATAGCAGTCAAGGAATCTGTGATTGACTGGGTTTAAAATAAAATTAATCTCATAGTGTTATTGGGGGTTGTATTCTTATGGTTTTCATGGATCAAGATGATAGAATGAAGCCATGCAGGAATAGCAATAGGACTTAGACTCGCAGTGCTTTACAGCCCTCTCTAAGCAGTTTACAGAGTCAGCATATTGCCCCCGACAATTTGGGTCCTCATTTTACACACTTCTGAAGGATGGAAGACTGAGTCAACCAGAACCAAACAGAAGATGTTGTGTTGTCTTGAATGCACCAAATAATATATCAACAAGGGCAATGTACAATGCGTAAGGTGCAAGGAAATCTCCATTCAGTTTGACCTGGTTGCATTTCTCAGCCTAAATTTAACGAGAATAGGATAAAAATACAATAACAGATAATAAACTGCTTTTTAATTTAAGATTGCTGCATCCAGAGTCAGGAATTGGAAAATTGGAAGGACTCTGAGCACTTGCAAAAGTTCAATTTCTATTTTATCAAAATTCTTGTTCTTAGGATGGAATGCCACGAGAGAATTTGCCTAAAACAGCCTGTGCCTAGTTCCAAACTCCTTTTTGTACAATATTTATCAACAAAAATTATAGAAAAATAATTAACACTCATTTCTGATCCGTATCACTTTTAAACATACAGAAATGTATTTTGCTCTGCTCCAGCATTCAACTTATTAATCTACATGCATACATAAATTCTTATTAACACTGTCTCCAAAATAGTTGCAGAAATTCATTTTTTAAGCTGAGAAATGCACCTGAGCATTTGGATAATACAAAGAAAATATTACCCTGAGCCAAACTTGATATCTGATGACTATATGGGCATGACCATTTAATATTTTAGCACTCCATGGAAGTGGTTTGCATCTGACTTCTTCCTAGAAGTTTGTTTGGTTTTTAACTATTTACTGTGATAGCAGGGAAAAATGGTAGAAAATTAAGTAGTGAGTTCCCTTTAGTCCAAAAAGAACTGATCAGATCAATCTGCACCAGAAATCCCAAATATTAGATTCCTTAATAACTTTAGAAATAAGCAAGGGTTAGAGGGAAAAGGTTCTCATTTTAATGTACACTGATTAACATTACATTTTGCTAGGTGACTGAAACATAATTTAGCTTTCCGTTTTTTTGTACTCAGTGGGGATGTGGTTGATTTTAAAAAGTACATTAATTGGTGTACAAAAGAACATAGGGAGAAGTAACCACGAATATGCTTAAAATTGAAAAAAAATATACATAGAAAAATGTAAATGAAGTTTTGATTGAATTATTTAAACATGACTGCAAACTGATGTGGAATCAGTGGAAACAAAAAATGGCTTGAAAGAATGACAGAGTTAAAAGAAGCTCAGTAGATAAATTAATCAATCCCTTTGTATTACATATATCCAAGTATTTTTCTTTAGAGAGTTCGAATCTGAAGTCAAATTTTGAATTTGAGGACCAAAATTTGGAAGTAAGTTTCCATCCTGAAACAATATTGACTACTGGTTGAACCTTGTTCTTTCATTTGCAGAGAAGCCTCTTTGCAGGAAAAATAATAATTGTTATCCATATTCTTTTTCACAACAATACAGCAAATAATTAACTTCTATGTTTGGAATTAAATATTGTGAAGTACAACTATCATCCATGCAAACTAGTTTATGCTTTTTGCAACAATGTTGCATTTTAAATATTACATAAATTTAGCAGGTGGACATACACTTTCCTCCTCCCCATTTTTGCATAAGGTAGACTTCAATTGTATTGATTGTGGGAGGGTAAGTTTTTGAAATTTTCTTCCCAATAAAGAGCTTATTTATGGCAATTGAGATTGTGGCACAAGAACTACTAATGTGTAAGAAATGTGATAAGTATGGCTCTCACTTGTATTACACCTAGTAAGGGACTGTAATCCTTTTCATAGACAAGCTAGCCTAAGGAATTCAGAAAGTTGGCAGAGTGGAGGAATGTAAGGTCTTTCAAGTAAGTAGGAAAATAAAATAAAACTGTTCTATCTGAAGAGTGTGGGCAGCAAGATTGTAACTTGAAAGAAGTTTTAAATTGTTTGATAAGATTTTGGAATGACTAAGACAGAAATATATCTCTGGAATTAAAGTATAATATAGCTAAATCAATCTTGGGGGAGAAATGTCTGGAAGGAAAACTCAAGTATTGTACTCTGGAATAAGAAAGTTTAATTATAGTAACAGTGATTTAAAAAAATCAAATGTTGTAAAAATATACCCTAAAAATAGAAGTTCTGATAAAGAAAATTGCGAGCAACTCTGTAACCATATGTATGTCTTAAAGAAAGAAAATTATATTATTTATTGTCACTTTGATTAATTTTAATAAAGGCAGCTTTGGTGGGAGATCCGATTATTGGTCTTTGATTAATAAGTTCACACCTAGTTCTCTTACTACTTGACAAAATAATATCCCTCATATGGAACAAAAGTATTTCTAAGTAGGCAAGTTATAAAAAATAAAATGGATATCTATTGAGCTAACAAGGAAAACTGATCTAAAAGGACGAAAACTATTCTGAAGGGACAATTTGATTAAAGGGGCGTCTGATTGCCTCATTTTCCACATTAATACAGTTTTACCACATATACAAGGGATATAAATTTAACAAAAAATAGCAAATTTCACAAGAACCTCTTTATTAATGTTACATTTTTTTATGTGCTGCCATATAGTATCAAGCTAGAAAAAAGTGGAATAGATAGCACCACCACTAGATGGACTCACAACTGGCTGGCAAACCATACTCAGTGAGTAGTCCTTAATGGGTCTAAGTCTACATGGAGGGAAGTAAGCAGTGGGGTGCTACAAGGTTCCGTCTTAGGCCCAGTACTCTTCAATATCTTCATTAATGACTTAGATGAGGGAATAGAAAGGGAACTTACCAAATTTGCAGATGATACTAAGCTGGCAGGAACAGCTAACACCCAAGAAGATAGGCTCAAGATCCAGATGGATCTTGACAGACTAGAACACTGGGTAGTATCTAACAAAATGAAATTCAATATAGAGAAAAGTAAAGTCCTACACTTAGGCAAGAAAAACCAAAAGTACACATATAAACTGGGTGAAACCAGACTCAATAGCAGTAACTGTGAGAGGGATCTTGGAGTCTTAGTGGACAACCAGCTAAATATGAGCCAGCAGTGTGCAGCAGCAGCCAAAAAAGCTAATGCAATCCTAAATTGTATTAACAGAGGGATACAGTCAAGATCAAGGGAAGTACTAATACCACTCTATAAAGCCTTAGTAAGACCACACCTAGAGTACTGCATCTAGTTTTGTTCACCACATTATAAAAAAGATGTTGAGACTCTAGAAAAAGTACAGAGAAGAGCAACCAGGATGATTAGGGGACTGGAGGCTAAAATATACAAAGAACGGTTGCAGGAACTGGGCTTGGCTAGTCTAGTGAAGAGAAGGACCAGGGGAGACATGATAGTGGTCTTCCAATATTTGAGGGGCTTCCACAGGGAGGAAGGGGTCAAGCTATTTTCTAAAGCACCTGTAGGCCAGACAAGGAATAATGGATGGAAACTGAACAAGGAGAAATTTAACCTGGAAATAAGGAAAAACTTTCTGACAGTGAGAGCAATCAACGAATGGAACAGCTTGCTCACAGAAGTTGTGGGAGCACCATCACTTGAGACTTTCAAGAAGAGATTGGACTGCCATTTGTCAGAAATGGTGTAGGCAGGGTCTCCCACTTGGGTGGGGGGTTGGACTAGATGACCTACAAGGTCCCTTTCAACTCTGATTATCTGTTAAATCTGTTAAGTATACATATTGCAGTAAATCTTGAGATTTTGAGCCAATATTATCTAAAATATAGATGGCTTTTTATACTGATAAAAAATCCAAAGCATCTACTGGCTCTCCTTTGCTCTGAACAATGAAAGTGTCCACCGATAAGGCTAGGAACAGCAGTCTATTGGAATACATTTTTTGGATTGAAAAGAAGTTAAGTCTCTTTCCAGGAGTTTATTTAATAGCTTCTTCAAATTAAAAACAAAAACATTCTTTCAAAAGTGTGTTCATAGTTGGCAAAGTATGAGAAATAGTGGTTCAAAGTACCTCTGACATTTTAAATGTTCTATATAATTACTTCTTTTTAACTTGCAGCCTGTGGCTATAAATACATGCATACTTTTCAAAATTGAAAAGACCTACTAGGTCACCTCAAGTTCCTGACAGAAAATTATGCTGTTGAGACAGTCCAATATACAGTTTCATTGACATTGGACAAGGTTTGGAGGGCTGAAAGCTTGTAATAGAAATTTAATTTCTTGATTTCTCATCAGGAAGAAATATTTTTGGCATAATCTTCAATCCAATATTTTTTTGCCAATGTAGAGAGAGAAAGCACAGGAACATAGAAAGCACAGTTGAACTCAGTGAAAAACTCAAGACTGCTTCCACATTTTTTTTTTCAATCAGTATATATCTTAAGCAGTTTGCATCAAAGTTTTACAGTATGTCCTATGATTTTCTTTTGAAACTACTTGAGAATGAATGACAGGTAGGTGATTTAGGCATCCTATTTCCATTTAATAGAGCATGGGCATATAACCAAGAACTTTGGCTTTTTGATCATCATGCTTGATCATCAAGTGGCATGTCAGGAATCATGCTCTGAAAGGTGAAGGGACTATTTCAAAGAAGTAGATATTTGGGATACTAAGAATTTAATTTAATTTCACTTAAATTTTATTTTTCAATATAACAACTGTAGGAGGTGTCCAGACTGAGCCTGACAGAGTGGTCCAACACATCATCAGTCTCAAGTCTCTTCGTACCCACAAGAGATCTAAGTCCAGACCACCTTGAATTCCTTTGATTTTTATCTGTTAGTAGTTCAGATTCTTGTAAACAGCTTAATCTTGCAATAAATCTTTACACACATGAACTGTTCATGCATTTTAAATTTCCTTTCACCAAGCATTTTAATTAGCATAAATGTAGCTTTTGTTTCAACTACTGAAACTTAATTTATTAATATAAACTTAATATATATCCATATTGCATTTATCTGAAAAGAACTGGTCCTTAATATAGGATAATTCTATATTAGAAGGAAGAAAGAAGAAGAAAATTATAAATAGAAAAAAATCCTGTGTAGCTTAGCTTCCTCACGTTGTTATCTCAAGTTACCATTTCCAAGTCAATTCCAAGACTTTACTTCAAGGACAAGACAAATAAATCTCATATTAATTATGAATATTTCTGTAAAATAAGATTTATAACATTTATAAAATAATTTGATTCCCAAATGTCAACCTTTCTGAATCCAATATGAGCCAATCTTGCACTCAGAAACACACAAATAGACACATTTCCTTCCCCTTTTCTAACAGATACAGCATATAAAGAGAAACACAACAGAAATGGCAGGAGTAAATAATAATGGAAACAAATAAAGGCAATTGGAAGAAACTCGCCTAGGAAACTTAGAAAAAAGGAAGTCTGTTTAGGGCTTACAATTAAGAATTATAATCACCATACAAACAGTCTTTCCTTGGTTTCCAAAATAATTTTCAAAGGCAGGCATGCTTTTCAGCAGCAATGTTTGCCATCACATCAATTAATACCTACTAACTTATTTTAATGTTTTCCATTACTCTGAAGGATATTAAGTTACTTGTAGGAGAAGAGCAGCCACAGGTAGAAAGTGGAGTAAAATGTGTCATAAGTTTGGAATCATTGCTTGTCACAAGAGACCAAAGTCCCTTGTAAATTCTACTGACTTTTAGTTGGCTATTATATAGATAGCAACAATAAATTTTAAACCCTATGAATGCTCCTAGTTATTTGTGTCTGACAAGATTCATCCTATGCACACGTACTTATTTATAGAATATAAATTTGTCTTCCTTTTGGATAAATACGGTGTATAAAAAATAAACTAAAGGCCTTGGAATCCTAAGCAATAGCACTTGGTCCCTTGGTGTGCTAGTAACCTCTGCATGAACAAAGTGAAGCTTATTCCCATCTTGTGCACTTTGTAGTTTATCATTGTATTGCTGCATGTATCTTTGCAAAAATAATCATTTCCATTCCATTGAGAAGTGCAATTATGCATAGACTGACTTTAATTTCAGTAGCTATTTCTGTTTCCACTTCTTTAAAGGTCAGAAAGCAAGAATTTACTGAGAATCTGCATGGCAGAATGGGGCTGGGGGCTGAGATTGCCTGGGTTATCATTCCTCAGAATGGATTTTTCTAAATTTAGACAGGTTTGAGGCAAAAGGTTGAGCTTTGAAGGGCACTAGGGTATAATCTGATGAAATGTCTTCTAATACTCATTACTTATAGTAATGATTTCAAATATGCATAATTCTACCTATTATTATAAGAATGGAAAATTATTATTTCAGTATTTGTAATAATTGTACTGTTATTCTACATCTAGGTTTGTAAACATATTGAAAGCATAATTTTCTCAGCATTTGGTGGTATCTCAATCAGAACAATGCTCTCAGACAATATCCTGATTTAATATTTGGTAATAAGCTTTTATATTATTTATTTCAACAGATCAATAACTGAAGAATCAAGAGGGGTAAAAAGAAGTAAAAATAGATTTTTTTTATATGTAGCAATTTTAAGTTTTAATTAGACATATAATTATCTGAAATTGTTGTCTTTGAAATCTATTTATTAAAGAGAAAATTAGAAATAGAGGTCCAAAATTCATATAATTAGTTTTACATGTATATGCTGTTCAAAAAGGGGTTTATACAGCACATATGTGGAAGGAACTTCATTAGAGTTAAATTGTATTTTAATTTTTAAAAATCTGCATTGTCTTAATTTACAATAACTTAAAGTACATGGCAGTTCATTCAGAATTCTAGAAAGCAAATTGGCTTATGTGATTTTTTCATTATACATTCTGATCATTCTATAATGCCAGAAGCTAAAATTCATTGGTGGGGTGAAAAAGAGAGGGGAAAAAAGGATTGCTATAAAATATAAGTTTTTTGAGCTGACACAAAATAATGTTTTCACTAATCTCATTTCCGGTCTCTTTTTCTCATTGCCTTTAAAACTTATCTTGACTAACATAATATAGATATTACTCCCAGGGGGTTTTCCTTCCCATTTTTTAACCTCTTAAATGCATTGTTTATAACATAGTTCTTTCAAAAACAGACATATACAACACAGAATGAAAAAAACCTATTAAAAAAAGGAAGCTAAGGTAACTTATCAAAATAAACAATGATGGGAAGGAAATGTATAGGGGACAATCCTGTTTAAGGAGAATCATGGTGCAAATGTTTTGCATGAGTACAGTTACATTTAGTTATTGCAGCTAGTTATGATGGAAGACACAGGTATCATAAGTGGAAAAGATTTCAGCTTAAATCTTGGAGGAGTACCATACACCAGGATAAAATGTGTTATTAAAGATGGGTTAGAAATATTTTGAGATCACTTTTTAATGAGAATCTACCTGATTTGCACATTCATAACCAAAATGCTGACTGAACCCATGTTTTTAGAGAAGTACAAGTGGCTCTCCAAACATTTGTGACATTTAGATTTTAGAAAAAGAAACGCAAACAAAAATGGTAGGGTAAAGGAGAGTGCATACTTAAATGTACACAACATGCAAGAAAATGCTGGTAAAGCAACAATAGTGCAATATAGGCCTTGCTTTTACCACTTATTGGGGAAAAAAAACCCTTTAAATTCAGTCAGTCACAATAAATCTCCAAGTGCCATAAAAATAGCTGCATGAGATGTAAAACAGCCTTTTAAATTACTCTGTCACAGAGTAAAGTTGTTAAAGGAACTTAAACATTCATCTCTGAGGTCCTGTAGCAGCAGGCCCCATCATTATCATAATCCAGACTAAAAGAACAATTGTTTAGTTGCCTTTTCTATTCTACAAACAATATATATTCTAGTTCAGCAAGGAACATGTCTTCTGCGGCAGCCTTAAATACTCAGGGCACTTCCCACCTAGGCACAGCTGAGGCTAAGCTATTTGTATTTTGCTAAGATAGAATAATGTAAAACTTTAGACCTCATCAAGAATTTTCCTGAGAGCAGCCACTTTTTCACCAAACTGATTTATGAGTTTCCACTATTCCTCATGTTGAGAGAAAAATACATCTGGTTCAGTTCCAAGCTGGGAGAAAGACACTGAAAACATGGAGGCTGATTGGAAAGAAAGGCTTATTGATGAAGCAGAACCACATGTGATTCTGGACAGCTGACAAAATAGAATTGAGAGTGGGTGGGTTTTAATACCTTCTTTATTTTTATTTTTTTAAATTTTATTTATTTTGTCAAGCGATTATAAGATAACAGGTATAAGTACAACATAGTTATGAATACATGAAATGGATACATATAAGAAAAATAAAAAGAAACAATAGGACAGGGATGGTAGGCATGTTGGTGCGCTTATGCACGCCCCCTACAGACCTCTTAGGAAAGGGGTGAGGTCAATAGTAGACAGTCTAAGGTTAAAGTTTTTGGGGTTTGGGGAAGAAACCAAAGAGTCAGGTAGAGTATTCCAGACATTGACCACTCTGTTGCTGAAGTTGTATTTCCTGCAATCAAGTTTGGTGCAGTTTACCTTGAGTTTGTATCTATTGTTTGCTCTTGTATTGCTTTAGTTGAAACTGAAGTATTCATTGACAGGTAGGACATTGCAATATATAATTTTATATACTATATTTAGATCAGACCAAAGGCGGCATAGTTCTAGGTTTTCTAGGTCTAGAATTTCAAGTCTGGTGGCATAAGGTATTCTACAACGAGTAGAGGAGTAGAGGACTCTTCTTGTGAAATATTTATGGACTTTCTCAACTGTGCTAATATCAGATACATAATGTGGGTTCCAGACTGATGAGCTGTATTCAAGTATTGATCTAGCTAATGTTTTGTATGCTCTAGTTAGTAGTGTGATATTACCAGAGAAAAAGCTACATAAGACTAGGTTAACAACTCTTAATGCCTTTTTGGCTATGTAGTTACAGTGGGCTCTAGCTCTTAGATCATTAGAGATGAGTACTCCAAGGTCCTTGACAGAGTTTGGATCATCAACAAGGTCTTGACTATTCAGCTTGTATTTTATGTTCTGATTTTTTTTGCCAATATGTAAGACAGAGCATTTATTTGTTCAGATTTGTAGTTGCCATTTGTTTGATCATTCTGATACATAGTTGAGGTCTTTTTGAAGGGTAGCAGTATTGTCTGTGGTGTTGAATAGCTTTACATCATCAGCGCAGAGAACACAGTTGCTCTTAATATGATCACAGAGGTCATTTATGTAGAGTATGAAAAGAGTTGGTCCGAGAACACTGCCTTGGGGGACACCACTGTTGACAGGTACAGAATTTAATAGAATGCTCCCAATTTTGACCATTTGTTGACCATGAATGCTTCTATCCAGTTACGTCCAGAGATATCGTAAGATTTTAGTTTCAGGAGTAGTTTGTCGTGTGCCACTGAATCAAAGGCTTTACAGAAGTCTATGTAGATTGCATCTATTGCTTTGCCCTGATTGAGTTCTGTATCCATATGTTTTTGCAGTGTAAGAGTTGCAGATTACAGGATAGTTTTTTCCTGAAACCAAATTGTTTATTAGAGAGTAGATTGTTTGTCTCCAAGTGGAGGATAATGGATTGGTTAATAATTGATTCCATGACTTTACAGGTGTCACAGCATAAAGAGATTGGTCTGTAATTTTCAACCAGGCTGGGGTCTCCGTTTTTTAAGATGGGGATGACCGTGGCTTGTGACCATAGTTTTGGCAAGGAGCTGGTCCTGAAAGATTTTTCAAAGATTATGCTTAGAGGTTCGGCTATAGCAGTGGATGGCCTTTTTTAAGAAGTAGGCACATATTCCATCCAGTCCAATAGATAAAGATGGTTTTAGATTGCATAGTGCTTTTTCAACATTGTCTTCTGTAAAATCAGTATGTATTAGATCATTGTAGCTGTCTGTGATTCAACTAGGAAATACTGATGTTTACAAATACTGAGCCAAAGAATGTGTTAAAGAGGTTGGATTTAATGGTGTCATTGTTGCAGTCTTTACCATTAGGTCCTTTCAGGGGTGGGATGGACCCTGAGTCTTTTAGTTTGTTGTTTACAAAATTGTAGAAAGTGCAGGTAGAATTGGTGCGTAGAAGTTTTTCCTCTTGTTTAATGTGATAAATGGTGCATTCAGTCTTTATCTGGTGGCATAAATTTTTGTATCGGCTTTTGAAGTTGGCAACGTGACCAGATTTGTTTTTCTACCAAAGTGATTTCTTTTTGGATTGAAGCTTCCTTATTGTTATGGGTAATTTGTTTTTCTCTGGTTTTGGGAGTTGTTATTGGTACATATAGTTTGATGACTCTTTTGACTTCAAGTAAAAATATGTTGTAATGGTCTTCAACAGTATTGCATCCAGTGAATAGAAATTGCCAATCAAGAGATGAAAGATTGTTGTCTATAACATCATAGTTTCCTTTTTTGAAGTTATAATTGGGGATCCCGTTGTTTTGATTTTTATGTAGATGTATGTTGAGACAAAAGTCAATCAGATTGTGGTCACTGTTGGAAAAAGATTCTTTAATTTGTATTCCATAAATTGAATTCAAACTATTGCAGAAGATGAGATCGAGGAAGTTGTTAACTCTAGTATTGTTGGTTACTAGTTGTTCCAGTCTCAGGTTTGTTACAGCATTGTAGAAGGTTGCATGAATGGGTTCAGTTTTACATTCATTTAAGGTCCAGTTAATGTGAGGTAGATTGAAGTTACCAAGAAAGATACAAGTGTGTGGGCAGGATGTTGCCCATGTTAGTAGTGAATTTAGCTTGTTTACATGTTCAATGTCATAATCAGGGGCTCTGTAACATAATAAGAATTGAAATGTGATATTTAACAACAGTTCACTAATGATGGTCTCAGGAAGAGCAAGCTCCTGGGTAACTTGGATGTTTTTTAGGTGTAGGGACTTTTTATAGAAGATAGCAACACCACCTCCTCTACGTCTTTCGCAATCTGATCGGTAAACATGATAGTCTCTTACTGTGGTAATGGAGTCAGGGAGAGATGCATTGAGCCATGTTTCACAGACAAATATGATGTCGAATTTAGCCATATTTAGTAAGAGGAGAAATTCGGGTATTTTATTTACAAGGCTTCTTGCATTGAGTAGTTTGCATTTAAGGCCAGATGTAGTTGGAATTGAGGTAGTTAGGGAGCATGCATGCCTAGTTTTGAGTGATGGTGGGTTGGATGAGGTAGGGTTGGATGTCGAGTTGTGGGTTGTGTGACTTACTTTTGATACAATCAGCACGGTAGTCAATGTATAGTACCTTCTCTCCATTGTCTAGATATCTTTTGAGTTCTGTGCAGAGTTCACAGGAGCGGATTCTTTGCAGTATGGATAAGTCTGGTCTTGAGTGAAGTTTTTTATGGTTGGGATTGGTTTTTGCAATGGCGTTTATTGTATGAATGAATCTACATTTGCTGGACTCATTTTTGCAAACAAGTCTACAAAATCCTGGGGCCAATGAGCTGTCATTATATTTGAACTCAGGGCCATCTCTGGTTATTTCAATGATATCTTCAGGAAAGATGTTTGTTGTATTTGAGTTGCTTATGATATTGCAAACTTTGGTGATGTTGTCTTATTCGTTGGTATCTTCAAGACCAAATAAAATGGCATTTGGACGTTTCTGATCATGTTCCATGATGTCTCTGATGAGTAAGGGGATATCCTTTGCGGAATCATTTGATGGGATAGTAATTATTTGTGGATATGGTTTGGTGGTTATTTTTGGTTATAGTAGTTATTATAGTTGAGGTAGGCATTGTGGTAGGGGTTGTTGAGTTGGCATTTGATTTTGAGCTGATTGGTATTCGCTTATCTGTGCTGTATTTTTTTTCAAGAGAGATTAGGCTTGCTTGTATAGTTATTTCAAAACCTGTTGCTAAGCGTTCTTCTATTGAGTGAATGAGTGAATGAATGATTCTATGCTATGAACTCTATCAGGCAGGGTATTTAGTTTGTTTAGCTTAGGAAAACATGGTGGACATAGACAAGGGAATGTATCTGATGATTTTAGGAGATCAGCTAGGCTTTTGTTTAAGTTTAAGCAGGCAAGGTGGGCTTGATTGTCACAAAGGTGGCATTTGATGTCATTTTCTTTGGGCTTTGTATTTAAGCTTCCTACTCCTGTGCAAGAACATATCTTTTAATATTCTATTGGCTGTTGTCAAATTCTTATGGAGTCTTGTAGGGTCATGTAGGGGTTATAGCTGGCTCTATAGGCAAAAGAGGAAAAGCAAATCCTAGGTGCTTGTCTGAGCTAATCTGGTCAACCTCTGGGTTATTGTTTATCTAATCTCCCAGGTTTCTGTGACTTTGAAGTTTGGACTGCAATGAAGGGGCTTGTGTTCTGAAAGGATGTTTGGGCAATTCCTATTGTGGCAAATGGCTTTTGTCTGCGTTGGATCTTGGGTGAGGGGTTATTTACTAATCCTACCATTCTGTGAAGGAGTTTCTAAATAAATTCTTGAATGGATTACCAAATCTGTATTTCTAAAATCAGTTTCTGCTTGGGAGCAGGGAGATTGGGGCGGATTTAAGAGCATGTTTCTCCATTTGTCCCTTTGGGGAAATATAATATCTTGCCTTTTTAATATTCCTCAAAATATTTCATTCTTCTAGTGGGGTGGGGGGCTTCTCACACTCTATTTTCAGGTCCTTCAGAATCTACTTCCTGATAAGAATTCTCTCTTTGTTAGTTCTTGAATATTCATAGAAACAAGCAAGACCTCTAACTCTGGCTTCTTGGAATACCCCAAAATTAGCATGTAAAAAGATTAAATTAGGAGAAATGGATATCAGAAAAAAGTGCTACTATTGTCACTCAGTTTAACAATGAAATGAAGCACAAAAGGTGATTGCATTATTTTAGTACTGGAAAAATTGGAAATGCAATGATTACATTGGTTTGCCTGCTTTTAAATTTCATTAATATAAAAAAGCTTATATAGTCACACATACAAAAGCTTTTTCCTGGTTACATTGCTCTGCAACCAGTTTGTTCATATCCAGTGGCTTTCTGGTAATAAAATCTTCACCTTGCCTCTGAAAATGCCAGTCACAGCTGCTGGCAAAACATCAGGAAATCTGTTATCTAGACCACAGTCACTGAACCTTGAAGCCCAACATTGCCTAACAATATTAGGTCATATTCACAAAGTAGCATTTCCTAGGTAAACAAATATCCCATATAATAGGGATGCTTCTAATTTATAAAATACAAAAGTAATTATCACTGAGGAAATTTAGTTTATTTCTTATGGGAACTAAGGGATAACACTAACAATTTTGCAAGCGACTGGCTTGCTATGATCTGTCTTGGGTTTTGTTTTCCCTTAGCTAAATGCTAGATTACTGAGGTAAAAAATAAATGCATGTATTATACCATGCAAATATCAGTCATCAGTTACCTTGTCAAGCTCATGTATATTTCTGATTCATTTTAGTGAAATACAGTAAGAAAACCAGTTATATGACTGTGTCCCTGGTTTGATTCTCTACAACATGCAATGTCCTACACTTAAAAAGAAAGATATGATGACTTTCACATTCATCTGTATTTGAATACTGAAATCATACAAAATTAAGTTGGCCTTGGTTTCATTACACATTCAGACCAAGTTTGTAGAAAGGTTTTTTTCTGATTCCTACACTTAAAAAGAAAGATATGATGACTTTCACATTCATCTGTATTTGAATACTGAAATCATACAAAATTAAGTTGGCCTTGGTTTCATTACACATTCAGACCAAGTTTGTAGAAAGGTTTTTTTCTGATTCATGAATCTTGCAAGCAAGCCCATTCTGATCTCTGATTTTGCATCACAGTCATGCAAAATTCATTACTTTCTAAAGATGCTTGACACAAAAGTATGTAACAGTAGATAATTTTACACATTTTGGATTTCAGAATTGTAGGTAAGGATAATAACTGAAATTCAAAGCAGAAACCACAAGAATTTGATTTAAAATATTCGCCTGCCTTAATATACATTGATATATTTAAAACTTTAGTAAATTGAAATTGTATGAATGGCTAACCATTTCTACAGTCTCTCTGTAACTGCCTAGTAATATATGCCAAGTTCAATAACACCATAACCTTATAGGAGTAAGCAAGGTGAAATATCTATATGAAACACTAGCTGGAACACATACATGTCAATGTCTACAGAAAGAAAATAATATAAATGCAACATGTGTTTCTTAAGTATGGATTTTTAGTTTAAATATGCCTACAGTTAAATAAGGGCAATTGTAGAATCTAATATTTAAAATTATCTGAAAAAAAGATTAAGTAGAGGTAAGTTTAGTAGACCCATCAGCAAGAATCAAGCAGAAAAGAGTGAATAAAAAGGACAAACCTAGATTTGAACAAGAGAGAGCAAAAGAAAATTCTGACAAGTTGCTCAATCCATATTTGTTGTCTGTATTAAACCTAAACCTTACCAATAAATTCTTGTATTGCCTTCATGCTTTAATGGCTTAATAGCCTATTTTATGAATGAAATGGAGTTATTTATCTTTATTCTCACTTTTGTTAAACTAATGGACATGGGGAAAGCTGCTGATCTAGTCTGCTTTTCACTTTTTTTTTCTTCTGTTCAATCATGTCCAGTTCTCCAAGATTGCCTGGGCAAGTCCCTGCAGTTTACTTGGCACGGTTTTCCAGAGGTGATCTGCGGTTACCTCCTTCCTAGAGCTGGTTAAAGCAACTACAGGTCTTAATTATTTTTCTAGCTTGCAATTGTTTGGGGGAGAAAAACTCCGTGAAATTTTTCAGCATTGTTGTTGTCAGACCTATAAGGTGGGAGCTGACAATTGTTGTTCAATCATTAAGTCATGTTTGGCTCTTCATGACCCCATAGACCAGGGATGTCAAACTCACGTCGTCACAGCAGCATCACGTGACATATTGGGACTTTTTCCACCCCTTTGCTAAACAAGGCATGGGCATGGCCAGCATGTGACACATCCGGCCCACAGGCCATGAGTTTGACAACACTGCCATAAACCATAGCTTGCAAGGCTCCACTATTCTCTACTGTCTCCTGGAGATTTCTCAAATTAATGTTCATTGTTTTGATGACACTATCTAAACATCTCATTCTTCATTATCCCCTTCTCTTTTTTCTTCAATCTTTCCTAACATCAGGGTCTTGGTAATCTTTGGTAATTAGCATTACCAAAACTTTTGAGCAAACAACTACTTTGCTATTGTCTATTTTGAACTTAATTTTCCCTGAGTTAAATGATGGATTACTGAGGTAAGAAATGATAAAGATGGAGTGGGAGCGGGGAATCTTCAATATCATCTTAATTGAATAGAATATAATTGAATTATAAGTCAGAAACCATTAAAGCTTTATGTTTTGTTTATTATGTACATTTCTGTGATAATAATATAATATGTCATTGTAGATTTTCATTGCCTCAAATTAAAGATGTGTTCAAACCAGTTTTCTACTTTAGAGAAAAAAATCAGAGTATTTGTTCTTTCATCAGTGAAGATGGATAGATGATATATATTATTTGTCAGGACTACTGTTCTCATATGTCACTTGCTAGTGACAAAGATTGACAAATTACCATTATTTTGATGGTTTAAATAAGTGCTTCTTTCAGTGAATAAAAACCTGATTTGTCTTTTGCTTATCTAGAAGTTTATTAATCCCAGGATTATTTGTCATGCAAAATAATGTCAAACATTAACCAGTGGAAATTAAGCACATTTAAGAGTTTTCTTCAATCTCCATTTAATTTTTATCCAGTAATATTTCTATGAATAATATTGATATTTTAGGGGATCTCCTCCACCTTCCAAAATAAACAGGGTTTTCTTTTCTTGAGGGAAGAGAAATATTTTATGTGAAGTTTTGATTCAGTTCTCAGTTCTATTAACATGACATGTTTGATTTCAAAAAAAAAAATTCTCTTAACTAAAGCCTAGTAAGAAAATCCATATAAGTGATGCCTAGATGCCTAGATATTAAGATAAATATATGTAGTTATAGGAACCTTAGTGGCACAGTGGTTAAAGTGTTGTACTTCAGGCTATTTCTGCTGACTTTTGGCTGCCTGCAATTTTGGCAGTTCGAATCCCACCAGGCTGAAGATGAAGAGTGAAACACATTTTAAGTCCACAGTAGAAAGAAAATATTCAGAGGCGGATTAAACATAACTGTCCCTATTTCACTGAACCTAAAGGAAGAGGAGGAGATACAGCATAATGAGACTTGCAAGATTGATGTCAGCCCCCCTAAATAGACCAAATCAAGAAATCAGCTCCACAGGAAAGCTAAAACTGCTTTTATTGAGACTGGGTATAATAATTAAATCCTCATGTGGATTAAGGAGATATCTGTCTGAATCACTTGGCATACCTTCTTCTTTTGGACTTAAGCCATGTTTTTTTCCCCTTGTTCCTTTAGTAATGGATGTAGTCCAGCTCTGTCAAGGTCATCTTCATTACTCTCTACAATATGAGCTTAATTATAGTGTCTATTCTTTTTTCCACAACTAGTGCTATCACACCAATGCAATAAAAAAGAAACAATTTCTGGATGGAGCATAGATAGACAATATTCTTAACTTTTTGATCCCGTCTAGTGGTCATTCAGATTTTTGCAGACCTACTTCACTCCTGGAGTATATTGTTTAACTCCCAGTGACTGTGGGTGGTTTATAGGTGAAATGTATTAAAAGCAATAATAAATGTACCATAATAAATGAAAGTAAAAGAATAAAAGATGGTAAAGATGAAAACTCTGGGCAGGAACAACAATAACAACCATAAAAACAGAGCTATGCAACCTAAAGGAGATTTCATTTGTCCTTGACAGATGCTTAATTCACATGAGGATTTCATTATTATACCCAGTCTCAATAAAAGCAATTTTAGCTTTCCTGTGGAGTTGATTTCTTGGTTTGGTCTACTTAGTGGGTCTACTTAGTGGGGACCATCTTATGGGTAAGTTTAATATTACTGGCAGGACATCATAGTTAATCTTTTGCTTGGAGGTTAATCACTGACAGTCTAGAGAGGTTAATCCCACTACCCTAACGGGCCAAAACTTTTCAAAGGTTATGTGATATCTGTTAAAATGCCTTCTTTCATCTAATTTCAGAAAAAAAGAAAGGAGAGAATGCTAAATACATTCTGAATTCCCGGAGTAAAGGTAGAAGATACATTTAAAAAATATAATAATTCATAATAATGTTTTTAATTGTAGGTGGAATAACATTCAGGCTGAATAATATACCATAGTATGCCAGGTGCAGAATTTTAAAGTAAAATGCTCTTTTCCTGAAAAAAGAAAACTATGATATTAGGAATGTAATTGTCAAGTGCCAGGGAAATCAGGAGATTCAGGCAGTTCAAATGAGTACAAAGGTTTATTGCAAGATTAAGCTCTCTACAAGAATCTGAGCTACTAACAGTCAAAGAAAATTCATGGGAGTTAAGAATAGAAAGGAATTCAAGGTGGGCTGGACTTAGATCTCTTGTGGGCCAAGGGATTTGAGATTGATGACTCATTTGATCCCTCTCTTGGGATCAACTTGGTCATCTCCTACAGCAAACTCAAGGTCCAGGGGCCCGATATGACCTGTGGGGTGCTTAGATGTGGCCTGCAGGGCCTCTCTGGAAACAGTGAAGGACTGGCCCATGGTGGCTTAGCTCGGCCCTCAAGAGCACTGTTTTCGCTGTCAGGGTGCTGTAGGAAGCCATCAGAGCAGAGAATGGAGCTTGGGAGAACTGCCCACAACCCTCCCAAGCTCCGTTCTCACTGGCAGAAGGTTGCAGGAGGCCATCGCAACCAAAAATGGAACTTGAGAGCCTGTTTTCTCTGGCAGAGTCCCTGGGCTACCACAGGTGACCCTGACATGAGTAACATCCAGCTGGCCACACCATCCCTAGCCATGCCTGCCCCCCCAGGTCAAACACAACCCTGATGTGGCCCTTGATGAAATTTAGTTTGACACCCCTGTCCTACAGTAATAAGAAAAGTTATTTTCTTAGTCTGTTATTTCATCGCTAATTAGGTGCATATGATTTTCTAGATTCTTTCCCTCTTATGTATACCAATAAATGATAGCTGAATATATGTGCATATAAGAGAAAAAGAGATGTGTGAAAGAAAAAATATGTCACTTGTTAAGTATTATGCAGGTATCTCTTGTTCTATTGGTCAACAAATTTATCATTTTTTGCAACTTTTACTCAAGAGATACTGGAATACATTGTTAAAATGTGTACTGTAAAAGAAAGTACTTTTTAAAACAAATATATGCATTATACATCTACTATAAATAACTATAATGATGTATTATACATCTACATTCAACATTTTGTAAACACATTTTGGTATGAGAAGTCTAAATACCTCTCCATACAAATTGTTATTGGATTCCATTTTGTGTGTTATTTGTGAATTTTCCTCATATTGATAATTGTTGCATAACAACTGCTTTCCTATCTAACATCTGAAAACTATGTTCAACTAATTCTAGTCACAGATCTTTCTTAAGGAATTAAATTTTTGAAAACAAAAATTAAAGTTGCACTGAGACTGCACAATATAGATTGAGCTGTACTTATAGGTTCCACAATTAGCAGTTAATAACATCTGTCAATGATGTTATAAATTGTCCATATTCTTTGAATCTGTAAATGAAAAGTTGAACCTTAAGTACCCAAAATAAATGCTGACTCTTCTTCTGTTATGCAGTTGCAGAGATGATTGTATATTTTTCTTGGCACTTATACAATCTCTATTTCAATTCTGTCAACATGTGCTGGTAAATCAAGTCATTACTGAGAATCCTGGTGTTATCTTGACATGCTGATTATCTAGAAGTCCTTCATTTCATGATTCATGATCTCTGACAACAATAGCACAATTCCTCTATTCATTTTCCAGATCAGTTCTCAATGTTCTTATTCAGAAATATGTCCCTTCAATGGGATGCACTTTCTTGTAAATATGCTTAGAATTGCAGTCTCAGACCTCGATTATGTTCCATCTATTTATCTGATATATTTCTATACCATTTCCCACACAACTCTATCTTGAAACAATTTGTAATAAGACTGATTGAATACAATAATACAAAATAATAAATGTAAACAATATAAAAACATATTCATTAAAATTACAAAAAAAAAGAGGAAAACTAAAATAAGAAATAATTATTTGTTTAATATTTAAATGGTGGCATAGTGGTTAAAATGCAGCATTGCAGGCAAACTCTGCCCACAGCCACGAGTTCAATCCTGATGGGCTCAAGGTTGACTCAACCTTGTATCCTTCTGAGGTTAGTAAAACGAGGGCCCAGATTGCTGGGGACAATACGCTGACATTTTAAACTGCCCAGAATGCTGTAAAAAACTTTGTGCGGCATCTATGTTTTGGAATCTATTCCCCCAGAGATCAGTTTAGCTTTAATTCTACTGCATTTTCATAAAGCTTTAAAAACTTTTGTTACTGAAGCTGACGATCCAGATGTGTGGCCCAACTCATGCAAAAGTTGTGTTAACTTATTGGTGGTAATTTTTTTAAAAAAATCTTGGTGCAGATAACATGTCTATTGCCTTTTCTTTTTATGTTTTTCTCTATTGCTGTTAGTCGCCAAAAGCCACAAATTTCCTCAACCATGCTGAGAAAAAGCACAATTCTTTTTCACTGGGAGGACATGATAATTGCAGAATACTCTGCACCCACTCAACAAAAATAATACTTCTCCCACAAAAACGAATAACCCAGATAGAGACCCTGAGAATTAAAACATTGTAATGTTTATGTTTATCTTCATGGACTGCTAAATCTGTACAAAAATAGAACAGGCTCTTCAATACAAGCATCATTACCATCTGCTGCCAGGATAAAATCATCAACACACAATAAAATTGCAGATTTACCCAGGAGCAAAAGGATAGCAGGAAGTACAGATGCAGACAATATGGGAGTCTCTGTGTAGCTGTGAAAGATTTTGGTCCATGTGAGTTGTTGGTAAAAGCCAACAGATATTTAAAATTAGCGGTGTAAAGAAAACAGAATATGGATTTACAATTGTAACACAGGGGACTGTTTGAAACTGGGTTCAAAATTGTAGCTGGATTAGATGCAACAGGAAAAGTTGTTCAAGTAATAGCTTTGTAACATCTTACATCTTGAACCAGAATATTAGACTAGTCCCTCTCCTCTTTCTTGTATGACTTTTTACCAGCAAGGATAGGACTGTTAATTGAAGTGGAAGTAGCAAGCGCCAAAATATCTTACTATTTTAGTTCAGTAATAATGGAATGAGAGCTTTCAATAGCATCTTTAATCAGAACTTACTGAATTTGAAGAAGAAACAGTTGGTCATGCTGATTTGACCAAACCACTTTCACATTTTGAGGTGGCTTATAAGGCTAATTCTACATAGGCAAGAGCAGAATGTGGAGATAAAACAGGAAAGAAGAATGGATAGAGGTCAGGCAAGAATGAATTATAGTGTTCTTCTGGGATCTGCGAATGCATGCATTTTTCTTACCAGAAAACAGTGCATTTAAGCTTAGAAAGCAAATTGCAAATTGCAAACAAATTTAAGGCAAGTTAGTCCCCAAAGGAAAAGCATATTTTTCACACAAGAAACTGATTTTAGGAGTTAGCAGGGTAGTAACCTAATGAGCAGCGGTACCTAGCAGGTCTTAGCACTAAGAGGAGTAGCTGGGAGAAAAGAAACAGACAACACAGACACTGAAAGTCCAGTGTCCACCAAAAAGAAATTTTCCTCATTTACTGAAAGAGAAATAGAACACCCAACACTCAAGCAACAAAAAGCAAAGAGAAATATCTCAACTGTCTTGTTGTACAAGAACAATAATGACAGTGTTGACACGTTCCTAAATAATTGTTTTATATGGACTGAGAAATTATTGCCCCATTTTTCATGCATAATTCAAAATCCTAATTCCAAACATTTGGTGCTAAAAAGAAAATGTGTTGATGTTTCCAAGCAATAATATTGCAAAAACAAAGCATTTCTAATAACATTCCTTCATAATTTACATGTTTCTAAATTAAGCTTAATTGAAATATCCCTAATTGTAGTGCGGAAGAAAAATTAAGTTAAAAAAGAAAATTTGTTCATGCCTACCTTTTGAGTTTATATATGTATGTATGTATGTATGTATGTATGTATGTGTATATGTATATGTATATGTATATGTATATGTATATGTATATGTATATGTATATGTATATGTATATGTATATATATTTGTTTGTTTTCGTATATTTTCACGGGTACAGGTATGTAAGTCTAGGTGTGTTCGGGTCTTTTCCCGTGTAAGAGTAAGACTATCTTGGCGACATTTTGGTGAGGTCCCATTCACCATCCTCAGGCTGGTGTTTTCAGCTTCGTGCCAGTGCAAGCAGTGTGTGATCGGAGCTGCCGTCTCTCTATAAATACTGGTGGGGGGGCTGATGTGCTGGGCTGGTTGGCTGTGCTACTGCCTCTTGATTGGTTGATGGAGTTGATGTTGGTATAATGGGCTGTGTGATGGCCTTGTGAGTTTTGTTGTGGAGATATCCTGGATCTTGTGCTGTAACACCAGCCCCCCTCACCAGTATTTATAGAGAGACGGCAGCTTCGATCATACACTGCTTGCACTGGCACAAAGCTGAAAGCACCAGCCTGAGGATGGCGAGTGGGGTCTCACTGAAATGTCACCAAAATCTTAATCTTACACGGGAAAAGACCTGAACACACCTAGATCTATATATATATATATATATATATATATATATATATATATATATATATATATATATATATATATATATATATATATATATGTTTTCTTAAGTTTTCGCGGTACTTACATGTATGGTGTGGCTTGGTTGTATTTTCCACGTCATTGTAGTTCTTTTAAAGTTGTAGAGTTCAGCAGAATCTCAGAAGCCTGATGATGGCAGATGAGATTCTGCTGAAACGTTGCTACAACTTTAAAAAGAACTACAATGACGTGGGAAAATACTCCAACTAAGCAACACCATATATATATATATATATATATATATATATATATATATATATATATATATATATATATATATGTGTGTGTGTGTGTGTGTGTGTGTGTGTGTGTGTGTGTGTGTGTGTGTGTGTGTTTTCTGAGGTTCTAGCGCGTATTTGTATGTAGAACTTTGGTTATTCGGGTTTTCTCCCACGTAAAATTGGAAGTATCTAGGCAACATTTCGATGAAGTCTCATTCATCATCTTCAGGCTTGTGTCTTCGGCTCTGTGCTTCTCTGTGCTTACTCTGAGAAGCACAGAGCCGAAGACACAAGCCTGAAGATGATGAATGAGACTTCATTGAAACGTTGCCTAGATACTTCCAATTTTATATATACACATACACATTTTGCCTGACACCTTGTGCTCGATACTGCCTTATGCAGTCACTACACATGAGTAGAAATGTTATTGCATGTGATCTATTAAGGTTTACAAGGGTCAGTGCACACATAAGTGTCTTCCTGGTTGGACTGAATCTTGCCTGAAAACATGCTAAAATATTTTTTTCTCAACATCACAAGTGTAAAATGAGCGACAAATTAGGAAATGGATTTTGGCTTAGCTTGTGGTCATGAATAATCTCTGAATAAACAGTACTGTTTACAAGAGAAAAACATTTACAATAATAACTAAACCAAAACAGAGGGAAGCTGCTGACTGGTCTTTCAGAGATCATACACTTTTTGACCTCATAGGTATTCCTATGTTAATGTCACCAGTAAAAGGATATTATATCAGAGGAGGTATATGTTTAATATCACTGTTTAACAATTCTGAAAATTTAATATAATACTTAGAAAACTGTTTAAATTGAATATGAACACACACACACACACACACACACACAGAGAGAGAGAGAGAGAGAGAGAGAGAGAGTTTCATACAACTTCAAATTGTTACAAACAACACAAAACTTAATTCTTTAGAGAAAACAGATATAAATTCTACCAGGTCTTCCCCCTATAAAAATGACTTATAACCACATAAAGGCCCTGAAAAATGGAAAGCAAAGAAACTGCAGCAAAAAACTACTGTAACTCACCTCCTCCCTTTGCATCACCAAAGAGAATGTTAATGAACAGTGGACATAATGTAATGACATATGTCATTTTTAGTTAGGAGAACAGTCATTATTACAAAAGAAACAATTTATCTGATTTCCCTCATATGGTCCTTTTTCCTGTTATTGTACCCAATTGACAACAAAGATGCTTTGGGGTGCAAAACTGAGATGGGTGGTTAAAGCAATATTCTAATGCAGTATTAATAAAATTCACTTGTTATTGTTCAAGAAGAAATCTCAAGTAGTTTTTTAGGAGATCCAGGAATCTTCTGCACAACCTGCTAATCATAAGAGATGCTTCATCAATCTTAGAGTATATATTGTAAGTGGATAAAATTACCTTCAAGACAGTTCAGATCTATCACAGAAGTGGGCTGTTATGCAGAGATAATGTTAGGGGCAGGAATCTGCCCAGCTTCTGTAGGAAGTCTGATGATGTAGGATGCAGCTCCTCAAATCCTACAGCAAGGAAAACTGCCTATGCCAGCCCAAGCAAAGCAGGAGGAGCAGCACTTGATAACAGTAGGTGCATTTTTGACTCCTGTCCAGTGGTGGGATTCAGCCAGTTTATACCAATTTGGGTGAACCAGTTGTTAAATTACCCACCCCCTGCTATCAAAGTGGATCCTGGATGCTGTGCTGCAATGGAGAAAGGGCAACATAGCGTAGGGAAGGAGGAGGCCACTTTTCCTCTTTCTTCTCCCTGATCCTCCTCCTTCCCTCATGCTGGCCACTCCATTGCCCATTTCTCCATTGCAGCGCAGTACAGAACAGTGCCCAGGATCCACTTTGATAGCAGGGGGGTAACTTACCAATTTACCATCTCCAATCTTACAGAAAATACCCATGCTATACTGATTCATTCTTATTGCATCAGCCACATCTAGTCAGCTTCACTGCTGGTTGGTTCTTAAATCCCAAGACCTTAACATTAAGGCTCAGTGCCAATTTAAACAAAAAGTTTTAAAACCTCAAGACTTGCTGGGGTAGTAGTGATCATGTTGAATGGAGTTGATGAGCAGATCAAAGAAAGAAGTACCAGTGGGGAAATTAGATATTCAAAACCTTATGGATGAGGACTAGAAAGCATATGTTTGCTCCTCAGGAGGACACTGCAAGACAAATATCTCCCATGGGTTTGAGTGCCATGAGATAATGGAATCAGTCACCATGCTCATAACTGTGAAGGAAATAAGTATATAAAATTATTACTTTTAATATTAGCCTTATCTTACTTCTTTTTTTCTTTTTTTTTCTTTGCACTTTTTATTCTTTCTATTTTTCTGAGTTTAGTGTATATTACTTTTACTACTACTACTACTTTTTAAAATCTTCAATACAAATATTTTTTAAAAAAATAAAGTATCAGCCAATACACAGCCACTTCTTTCTTCTTTTGCATATGAAAATTCTGACCTTTCTCTTTTTGTTTTGTGTCACTGATGCACACTGGATTATAATATAAAAAACAAAAAGAATGGAAAGGTAATATTATAGGGAAAGATGTTCATCTATTTGTACAGGTTTTGTCTATTTGTATTTATTACTCAGTTCAGTTTTCCTGGAACTTAATCCTCCATAAATGTTATAAACACAAAATAAGACCCAGTCAAAAATATTTCCAATGGGTTATAATGCAATTCATTCTAAGTTTTTCAAAAATGTATAATTAGCAATCTATCTATCCTGCCAATTTAGGTGGATCTTTTGAATTCATTTTAGCATTTAAAACATACATATAAACTGACATTTTATCAGAAAGTATGTTTTTTTCTTTGGCATTCCATTGCCATTGCAAAGAAAACACATATATTACAAAGCTGAGTTTTATATATTGTGTAAGATAGATCCACGGGACCAGAAGTGGTATTTAGCAGGTTCTGACCAGTTCTGGAGAACTGGTAGCGGAATTTTTGAGTAGTTCAGAAAACCGGAAAATACCACCTCTGACTGGAGATTTTACAGTATCCTTCCCCTGCCACACCCACAAGCCACGCCCACAGAACCAGTAGTAAAAAAAAATTAATCCCACCACTGCATGGGACATATGTACATTAGTGAGAATTAAATATATGACCATTGAACTCAATACAATAACTGTGATCATGAAACATTTTAGATCAACTGCTGCTTATTAGCTATACAGGATTTTCTTATTCTACAAACAGATGATCAGCAGGATTTGGGCTCTTTAAAAAAGGCTGTGCATGCACTTTACTGGATTTTAACCACATATATATACTCACAAGAAAGCAGGACCAAGTTGATTGTGAATTTCTGAACTGGTCAGCATTTACTTTTTAAAAGCTTTTTAATGAAGATAGATCACTAAAGCTTCCTATAGAAAATAGCTTAACTAGGACACCTTAAAGTCTGTGAAAATCCATATAAAATAGCTATCTTCCAAAATTTTCCTGCTATTGATGTTATTTTCTTAGTAGCTGCAATTTTGACAAATCCAGTTTGAAACTGGTTCACCATGTCTAGTTGAGAGGGAAGTTAATTCTCTCAAACTCTCATATTGGAAGCAGCCAAGATGACAAAAGTTTCCCCTTGCTTTTGATTGTTTAACTGTCATTTCTGTGCAGAAAATTAAACGTTATGAAGCTTATTTTAATAGACTGAGTAGTTTGTATGAAAACAAATCAATAGCATATTTCTTGGTGTGTTCAATAAATTAAATATAAATGTTCCAAACCAATTTCAATATGACACAAATTAGATATACAAAAATATTTTCCTTAAAATATAAGCTGAAAGAATAAGGACTAGGTTTTGCATCTATCACATAATTTTATTGCTTTGTTTCATTACTGTGGGCTGTCAACCATTAATTCAAACAGTTTGGAGGGTGAAAGCTTTAGAGTTTTCCCAATCTTGGATTGAATTCTTTCACCCTGAACAACTATTGTTAGTTGTTTGCTATTTAAATAGCAAATTCTATTTAAAAAGCTGCCTATAAATTATACTAATCTGACAGCCTTATTTTGTTTTATTTTGTGCCTAGATCTTTCTTTTAGAATTAAAAGGATATGAAAAGACCTTCTGGCAAAATGTTTCATGATAATTATATATGAGATATGTGGGGAAAATAATGTTTTAAATTAATAATGCATTCTACTATTACATTTAATTCTACTAATATTCTTTTAGTATTCCATAATATATGAGCTAAGGTGTTTTTTAAAAGAAAATTACTGTTTCATTATTGGCATACAAATGGGTGAGCTTCAATGGTAAAGCTGTGCCCATCATTTGCCCTTTTTTTCTTCCTTTTTGTGGATAAATAGGCAACTGAGGAAAACTAAAATCTAATAAAGATACCTAGTAGTTGTGGTAGAACCCTCCTGCTTTTTGTATGAGATGAACTTATAGGAATTGCATTTATAATCTAACCATTCAATAGTGATGAAAGCAGTGACAACAATCCCATGCAAAGCGTTGGCTAGGGATAGCACTATACAATAAATACTTTTGTGTAAAATTACCTTGTATTTTATGCTATTGTATATAAGCTGGGAGCCAACTCTACAATCACTAGCATTGATGATGTTACCTAGTTGGGTAATGAAATGTCTGCAAACAATCAATCAGGCACAGAGATCACCAAGGACTCCACAAATTAACTTGCTTCATTCTAAGTCTGGCTTATTTGTGAAGATACTAGGAAAGAATTTTTTCTGTAAGTAGAGATTTCCACAACTATGTTCTGCTCCCATGGAACTAACAACCTGCCACATACAGTCCTTGGTCTAATTTTGTGAAAACCTCTGACAAAACTGGCATTTTCCTCATCTGTTACACAAATAACAGAGAGAGAAAGAGAGGGAGGGTGGGAGGGAGGGGGAAGGGAGGGAATGAGGGAGAGAGAGAGAGAGAGAGAGAGAGAAAGAAGAAGACAAGAATAGAAAAAGATGATTGTTAGTCCCTCCCGCTGCTTCCTTGACTGTCAAGTATTCTAACCCCATCCATTTTTAGCATGTGACCCAGTTCAAACAGTCCTCTTAGGGGTGGGGGGGAAACGAAGGTTCCACAATTTTTCTGAACCCAACCCTTTTGAATCACTGTAGGTCAAAATACATAAGTTATGTGGTATAGAAGCTTCTTATAAGATTTCTCTGTCTTTTTCTTTTAGTATTCCAAAAACCCAAATTCCTGAGCTCAGAAATAATGAAAGACTTTCCCCTGAGGCTACATATCCCAAAAGATTTATATCACAAAGACAATGTTCTTTAGAGGATATATTGTGTTTTGACTGTGTTTGTTCAGAAGTATAGACAACAATCCTATGAGGCATTTCTCTTCATTTGCACACATTCTGACTCAAGTTTGAAAAGCAGTCAATCAAGGATCACCCCATCCCATCTCTATTTCTGTGAGAAATGGCAGTAAAATTAAAGACTTCTGTCACAGTTCTAATTTTACCTCAGTAAACAGTGTGATGCCACATTTATCAATTCACTGAGTCAGTATTTGCAACAGGAGTTCAATTATCAAGAGCTGAGCAAACAGCCAAAATAAATATGTTGCTTGCCTCCAGAGGAAGCAGAAGACATATTGTCATTCTTGTGAGATCCTTGGGAAGGAGATTGGTTAATTTAATTTCATACCCAAAATATTTTACCTTTGAACAAATATCTTAGATAATATTACTAATTTAATTTAAAGCAACTTAATAATCACAGGTTTCGTGGGATACTTTAAATGGTAACAAATCTGCACATTTTTGAGAAAGGAAGTTAATAATCTAATTTCAAGTTAATTCAAATCTTTATGAAATGTACCAAATATTGCAAGCCTCTAAGGGGCTATAGCCAGGCTCAATGCATTGAAGAAAAATCAAATTTTATTTTATTTTCTCAGAATAGACCTCAAAATACTATCAAGCAAGGAGCCTTATTTACAGATTCTGAGCTGACATGGGATATTGGAGGGCCAATAAAGCTGATATGTTCACTATACATCCAGCTTTATTTTTTTTTAAAAAAAAAAGATATGAAAGATGTCCAAACTAAATTTATCCAGCTCTATATATGAGGCACAACTTAAACAGAGTGATCTTGTAATTCACATCAGTAGCTTATATTTCATGAATGATATGCTAATATTTCACTGCCTTTTAACCTTTGTTGAAAGAAATTTCCATCTGGGTTCAATTCCAAGTAAGGAGAAAGACACTGGAAACATGGAGGCTGTTTGGAAGGATAGTTTAATGTTGAAGCAGAACCACCAAGTATGTGTGATTCTGGGTAGATGATCACATGGAGTGCATCTAGAGCAGTGTTTCTCAGCTGGAAAGTTACTATTGCTCTCTTCATTCAAGGGCTGTTTACTATATTCTTTGTAATTATGTATGATTATTGCATATTATTGACCAGAATAAATGCCTTTTTTCTTAAAAACATGGTTTTAATTTTTAATGGCAGTTCCTCCCTATGCCATCCAATGTTGAAGGTGCACTTTCTATTTTGAAGAAGAAAACACAGGATTTTGTATCATAAATAGGTTGTGCCATAAACTTTAAAATTATCTTTAGGTAAAGTCACCTTTAACTAATTTCAGCTTAAAGTGACTTCACATAAACATCTAATTTTTCTGATAGAGTAGAAATTGCTTGCCATCATTTTATTGAGAAATGTTATGCCTTCCTCCACACATAAAGCCCATACACCCATGTCCTGTTTAATATTATCAAGTCAACCTGATTAATCTCATCTATTAAGGAAAAGGTATCCTTCATTTAAATAATAATTCCTTTAAATCAGGAAAAACATAACAATAAAAAAATCTTACTCTTTCAATCCATGAGCATGATGAAGTCCCACCTATTTGATATAAATTACCTTCTTGAATGTGATAATACCAGTGATGCTGAACAACCCGAGAATAAGAGGTTCAGAACAACATAAACTAATTTGTCCTGTTTGCCTGGAATTGCTGAATGAATAAATAGGGTGACCTGCAGCATAATGCATAATACATGACCAATACATTGTGTTCAGTTTGACAGTTCACAGGATTTATATCGGAGCCATTACACAAATCTAACACATATTTTTTTCTGAGAAATCATAAGGTATGTCTAAGTTAGTGTTTCTCAACCTTAACCATTTTAAGATGGTTAATTCCCAGAATTCCCTGGCCAGCATGCTGCTTTGTTTGCAAATGTGCCTACTTGCTCAGGGGAGGTAAAAGAATTGGTGGAAGCTAGCAACCTTATTAATAGTCTTCTGAGAAACAGCTGTTTTGTTATTACCCATGGAGGCCATTTTGTATACAAATTTCAGTTGTGTCAACTGGATCACTTCCTCTATGATGCCTATGATTATCATACTGTGTAGGAGCTTGATAAAAGAATCATATATAACATCCACCCATTGTCAGCTTTAAAATTCAGCTGCCACATTTTTTAAGAGAGTTGGAGGAGTTGAAAAGTTCATGGTTATTCTGTATGTTGTACTAAGAAATTCCAATGGCAGTTAATTGGTTCTCATGATTTAGAAGTGGAAGGAGATAAGGGAGCAGAGAAGGTGGATTCTGTGTAATGCGCGAAAATAATTTCACTTGGGAAATTGCCTTTGACATGCCAGATCTGTTTCTAAATAAATCAATTGGATAGAAATGTCTCGGAGTGATTAATATCATGGATACTTTCTGGATGCCTTACACCCATTTTCAAAATGTAATAAGTTATTTAATTGTCTGAAATATTAGTATCCATTCTAAAAATAATTGGCGTATTGTCTTAAGGTGAGCTTTACATAGAAAATTCTCAGGAATTTCTGGATATGAGAGCAATCTGACTATGATATTTAGAAAGAGCAAGTTGTTCTTTCCTTCACTTCCCCTTCAGAAACCTGAAAAATTCTTGAGAAAATGTGACATATCTCTGTTCTATCCCTTCCTGCCAGTCATTGTTAAAAGAAGCTAACACAGAAAGAGGGGAGAGAGGAAGCTGAGTACTGTGAAGGGTTTGTACTAATGTAAAAGAAAGGCCAGGGAAGATGGTGACTGGTGAGGTGATTGTCTGCGCACAATGAAAACAAGAAGAGCTTGTTTCAAGCAGCTTAGTTAGAGAGAAAATAGACAAATTCATCAGTAAAAAAAAAAAAGGATAGAAATGGAACAGCCTGATAAAGCTAGATAGAGCTAAAGTTTCCACCAAGTGAATCTTCCAACAAACAGAGGCAAAACAAATCTGCAGGAGAGAAGAAAATGATCGCCACACACTGGTAGAAGAAAAGACCAAAGGGATTTGGATGCTATCAGATAAGACAGTAGATGCGTGTACTCAGCAGCATTTAAAGTTTTTTTATATATTTTGCAATACCAGTGACATAGCTTGCTTCTTAAGAAGTTTTCACTTTTCCAGCTGAAATAGGGGAAGGAAAGCAGGAGATTTAGAACACAAAACTAAAAGAAAAATTGTTTACTTTGTTAATAAATGATTAGGGTGTAAGAAATAAATATGGAGATTAGGCAATTGTGATAGCATGGAACAGGAATAGAGTGGGTGGGGAAATTTTTTGTAAGAATACAACTTTACTTTTGTCATTTTCAGCACCCCACATGGGTAAAAGAATGCTTCTCAGAAGCAACTTGTGCCTGACTCAGTATGATTTCTGTGCATATGAAATAAAAATATAGATCAACTGCATATGCCTGGCAATTTATGCTCAATGAGCTCTTTTTATTTCTTTGGCTTCAAGAATTTTTTTTTGTCAGTGATAGAAATCTTCCTTTTTCTTTCTTCTGATAAAGAGATGGCCCACTCACTTGATGACAAAAGATTTGGAATACTAATAGTCTATTAAGGCAGTCAACAGGTGTCTTTTAAACCAGTGTTTCTCAACTGTGGCAGCTTTGAGTTGTGTGGATTTAACTTCCAGAATTCTGGGATTTGAAGTCTACATATCTTAAAACTGACAAGGTTGAGAAACACTGTTCTACACAATATCTAACACTCCCTACAATACAGCAATTGACTTTTGATGAACTCAAAACATGTACATATTGAAATTTTTGGATCATAATGGGACAGATAAATAGTTTTTAGCAGCTGTTCTGGTCAGCTATTTGGTCTATCTCTTCTGTACATAGGGCCCTGCATATTGTGGGGATGTAGACAAGACCATTTAATTCAGAATACAATAGATTATATTCTTATTAATACACCATTTTAAAATAACTTATTAGTTATAAACTACTTCCAGGAGCCAATAAGAACAAAGAAGCTAAAATGAAGACAAATCTGGAGAAATCTTAAAATTGATAACATGCCACAGCTAAGATAAAAGTATAAGATAAGATAAAAATATAAAAAATGGATTGACTTTATTATGAAATAAATAGAGGAAAATCTAACAAAAAATTGGTGTGAATTGAAGTTTGAGGATTGCTAGTGATATGTATTATTATCAAAACAAAATCAAGATGTAAATACATAAAGAAATTATTTCTAGAATTGCTCAGGATTTTTTTTAATGTGAAAACTAGTTGAACATGTAATAATATGAATGTGGATTTTTATGCATGCTTAATTTACCATAGAAATAATTTGATGGAATGTAGCAAGGCACATTGCTAGATATATTTAAAGCCATAGGTATGAATAACAGATACACATAACATTAGGAATTTATCTTGTAGATAAACAGCAGCTGTTAAACTAGAAAGAAAAACAAAATAAATGCAAACATTTGATAGAATGCAACAGTTAATTATTATTCTTCCTGCTTAACACATTTTCTGAAACTATATTCAAAAAATGTTTAAAAACATCAAGTACATATAGCAATGATAAACAACATACATTATTTCCTCAATCTATTAGCAAGTATTGAATTAAGTTTACACAGAACACTTATGTATATCAGTCAAATAAATCCTATTGGCTAAATATAAATCAAAAGAAAACAAAAACAATAGATAAATAAAATGCTGAAATAAATATTTTGGTATAGGAAAATAGGTGCAATGGATTGAAAGTATCAGTACTTGGGAATTTCCAGGGACGTATCAAAACTGAAGATAGCTCTGAGAAAGCAGAGACAACAACCATGGCAAAGACGAAGGAATCAATGATGGAACCACTTTGATGGAACTTCTCCAGATAACAAAAGAATGGCAGTTCACCCATATGTTCTTCTGACAACTGCCCCTCATGAGGACATTGCAAAACAGTGGGTGGGGGAGGAGGTTTCCACAGATTTAAGCATTTGGATGTTTTGGTATTTTTGTTTCCCTTATAGCTTTTTGATTGTCTCTTTTGAATGATATGTAGATATTATCTCTATGTGCTTATTGATGGCTGATTTGTCTGAGTGTCAAGCTTTTAGGAATTCCCTAGCATTTTTGGATTTAGCTTGATCTAGGATGCTCACAGTTTCTCAGTTGAAACTATGGTTAAGTCTGTCCATCTGTTGTGAAATTAAGGAGTTTTCATTATGCTTGTCTTCTGCCTGTTTGTCCTATATGGTGGCTCTTATAGCCCTTACACTCTATGTTGTAAATGAATTTCAACCTACTGGAGATATTGACTCTTTTGGTTTACTTAATAAGTTTTGAGGCACTTCATTTGATTTGTGTGCTATTGTGATGCCATGTCATTGTAAAAGTCTATTTATTATTTCTGAGATGATATATGGCAGTGTTGTCATTTCATAACTTGGTTTGTTGTGCTGTAGTGAGTTGAGTGATACTTTTAGATAAAGTTGTATCGGTGTCTATTTTATAGGAAGATGTATAGATGATCTGTTTCCTTTTCTGATGTTCAGAGTTCCTACAGTGTGTTTATTTTCTTCTAAATAGTCTTCTAGATAGACTCTCTTGTGGGAAGATGGGTTCTAATTTAATAGTGAAACATTTGGTTAATATGGGTATTTTTTATGATAGACTTGTATTTCTAATTTGCTACAATTGCCTCTGCAGATGAGGATATCCAGGAAGCACAGTGTGTTGTTTCTTCTTCCCTTGTGAATTTTATTCCCTCAAAGATGTTGTTGATTGTTTCATATATCTTCTCTAGTTTTTCCCTTTTTATTATAACAAACTACAGAACTATACTGGTTGCAGGTGATGGAGTGCTATAAAATCTGGACATTGAATATAGTTTCGCTATGAAAGTGGTATTCCCATGAATGTTCTTCTGATTTGTTGATATAATTTCATTAAACTGAAAGTAGGTAGGTAGTAAGGCAAAGGGTTAGGATTGAAGAGGTTCATGATTCTTGGTATCTCAATCTAAGTGTATTTGGTTGGGTCAGATTTGTTGTGTAGTAGTACTGCCATGCATTCTTTTGCTGATTCTGAGTCTTTGGAGGTAAGGGAGTGCTCTGACATTGGATGAAATGTCATCTTCTTCTATTATCAGATCTTTATTTTTTTCTGAGACACTGTATTGGTGATTTGATAGAATATTTTCTCTTCTCTATAGAATGTCCAAGCTTTTCTTGCAGTTTTTTAGTGGTGTTGTAGATTAGGGTCCCTAACAGTGATACAATTGAACCAGTGGTGTTATTCTACTGGTTCGGCCTAGTTTGACTAAACCAGTAGCTCCGAGGATCATTTGTGAGCAAATCATTTCACTCCCATGATCAGCTGGTGAACCTACCCGCCTGCCCCAGTTCTATTCTGACCTTTATTTCCTGGTTTGCAAGCTTAGCTGCTTCACATGGCACAGCAGATTGCTGCACATCAGCTGTTTAAGACACAGGGAGATTGCAGGATTGCAGGAGGTCAGTAGCAAACATTCTGTGCACACGCACAAGGCATTCGTGCGTGTGCAAAGCATGTGCTTACCAAACCGGTTGTTACACCAGTTGAATCACACCCCTGAGCCAGGGCCACCAAGCCATGCTCACAGAACCAGTAGTAAAAATGTTTGAATCCCACCACTGAATTGAACAGAGAGTTATGTCAGACTTGTGTATTATAAAAGCATGGAAAGACAAGTCCTCTGCTTTTATCCACCACTGTTCTATTTTCTGATATAACCTTTCTTGGTAAGGTTGCTAAAGATTCTCTTGATCTGGTTGTCTAGTTTCTGTACTGGATTGGTGTTAACTAAGATTTCTTTGTCTTCTAGTAATTCTTTAGCTTTTTGTATATTGTGTATATCCTCTATCAAGATTAATACCAGACCAAGAATCAAACTGTAAACAATACTCAAATCAATGAATTACCAACTCAGACAAACAATAAACAAAAGCCTAACTAAGGAACTACCAAGAAGAAAAGAACATTCCCATCAATACTGACAGGACAAGCCACTGCATATAAACAGAAAGCAAACCCCACTCCCTTCTGGTGCTAAAGATGTTGCCTACTTGAATAATGAAACATCTGCAAGAAAGCAACGAAGCACAGAGAGCACCAAGGACTCCATGGAATAAAGAGTCCTGCTATCTTTTGACTTTTTATTGTACAATAACTTCCTTGCTAAAAAAAACATGAGTAGCATCCATCATTTTCAATAGAAAAATGGAGGCAGCATATTTGGGGATGTAAGTTGTGAAATCAATGTTTGAACTTCGTGCCCTGGATACAGTTTAGATAGTTATGACAATTTTCTTCTAAGAATGATTTCCCAATTGGATTTTCCAATTACATATTGTTTGCTTGTGCAGGCATGTGGATTGTGTTGTCTAACAAATGCAGCTGAAAGGAAGCTTTTGTTGAAGAAGATGAAATATTTTCCCAATTTTGCATCCAGTGTACCGGGAAGAATCTTTTCTCTCAGACCATGAGAGAATTAAATTGAATATTCATAGTTACTTTTTAAACCATTGAATGCAACTAATTAAAATAACCCTCAATAGTAACTGCAAAATACTCATTCATGTTTATTATTTGAAAGATGCAAAATAAATATTAAACATCCAAAGAGAAGTATAGATAAGGAGCTGTGTTATATACCCCCAAGTTTGGTTTTTGTATAAATCAATGTCAAAAGTTTATATTTGGGGTTTTTTTTACATTTTATTCCTCCTATCTTGATTTTTGGTGTTGTCATCCCTAATTAGGTATTGATGTTTCAAAGAGGAGATCCAAGTTAAGATGTAAAAATATAAAATTGTTGTAATCACTCAGAATCTGTAACAAAATTTGGTATCAATCTTAGTTTTATAGCACCTCATTTGCAATATTTTTTTTAAAAAAATGTATTCTAAGATTCCCTGACACTCACTGTTCATGTGTAGATGGGTACAATCTGTATAACAGTAATGATAACAAATTAATATTAAGAATACCACCTTGCCATAGATTTACAATCGATTAGGTTCCCCCCAAATTTTTGCATGGAAGAAATTCAGTTAACATTTTCCGCAACTAACAGGATGTAGTAGAGCTAACCAAGAGTTCCCTAAATTGGAACTGAATTCCTTTCTCTTGATGAACTTGCTGGAAACTTGCCTTCATTTGAATGTTTGACACATTGCATAGTGTGAAGGACATGGCACAGGAGAGAGATAATCAAAACTATCTCTTTCTTGAATTCCCTTAAGTTCGCTTATCCTGGCTTCTATAACAATGCATTCATCAATACCTCTTGAATATGGTATAGTAAATAGCTGCTAATTCTTAAAACTGACCAATATATACTATAACCCTATGGACAAACCTTTATGGACTACAGCAAGATCCAATGAATAGTAATGTGGATGAATATCTGACAAGAAAAGGAGAATTAGGGGTGACATGATAGCAGTATTCCAGTATTTGAGGGGCTGCCATAAAGTAGAGGGGAATCAAATTATTCCCCAAAGCACCAGAGGACAGGAGAAGAAACAATGGTTAGAAACTAATCAGAGAGAGAAGCAATCTGGAATTAAGGAGAAACTGCCTAACAGTGAGGACAATTAACCAGTGGAACAGCTTGCCTCCAGAAATCATGGGCGCTCCAACACTGGAGATTTTTAAGAAGACACTGGACTGTCACTTGTCAGTATAGGTTCTCTTGCTTGAGGAGGGGCCTGGACTCTTTCTATTCTATTCTAAATTCTAAATATAATAAGCTAGCTCAGGGTCTTTTGTAAGTATATTTGTATGTTTGTTTGGGGTACGTGTGTGTGTGTGTTTGTGTGTAACAATACTTAACATAAAAATAACAGGCTGAAAATCAGCTGGGGTAATGTGACAGTAGACAGTAGGTCCTTCCAGCTCTATTCTATTCTAATATAATTGCTTCTCAATTGCCATGGAGAAAATGTTCCTCTCTGGCTAGACTACATGATTCAGAGCAGTTTCCATTTTTATTCCTGAGATTATTTCTGAAAGAAGAAATATTAAGAAACTTACTGTTTAAAATATAGCACTGGGAAAATGCCTGGAACATACATCTGTTCCTATTATGTACATTTGAGATAATTAATCAGATACATGAAGGTAACAAGAATAAGTACTGCACATTTATTCACAGTCAGGGAACTACCCACTGTCTGTCTGCTTATTGCACACTTCTGAGTAAAGTTTTTCCCTAACTAGTATCAGATTAACTAGCAAATGTGATGAAGAACCATTCTGGTAAACTTTAATGTCCTCCATCTGTAAAATATGTAATGTACCATCTGCCATGTTGCAAGAACTTGATTCTGAGTCTTATTTACTCATGTGTATATACTAATCTTTTATTCTCAGATGATCAAAAATTCTTCAACCAGATTCATTTTCTTTCCCTTTCCTTCTGTTCTCTCAGTTGTATTGGATGGGGAGATTGTAGGCATCTGTTGTCAATTTTATTTATTTTTATATACATATATGTATTACATTTTCAGCCCATGTTTCTATTTATATAAGCACTCAAAGCAGTTGACAACAATAAAGCAAAATACAAAATGTAACAGTAAAAAATCAATACATCTAAAATCACAACTGAAGACAAGGTTATCATAATCAGTTAGCAGTAAAAAAAACTTGAAGCAATGATAAAGAAAAACAAATCTGATACCATTATTTGAAGGTTCTCCATAGAGTTCCATTTTATTCTCTGAAACCAACTAGTGGATAAAATGATGAGCTCAGAATAGCAATGTCCTACTTGTATTCTGATATCCATAGGACTTTAAATCCCAGAATTGTCATAGGGCCAGAAAAATATAATATGCTTATATTGACTTTCATCTGTAGCCTCATTAATTTATCTCAAATAGTTCCATACAATTGACTGCCTACTTACAAATTTCTTCTGCTAATTCAATTATCTTTGTAAAGTATCGTATTTTATTGCAGTGGCACATGTTACTAACAAGTTCTTGGCTGAGTAAACGCAATATCTTTTGGGTATGCTTGCTTAGAGTTACCAATCAATTTGAACGGTTTGTAGAACCTTGGAACATGGGGGGGGGGAGGGAATCTCATCCAAATTGTCAAGATCTCACAAGATTTTATTGAGGTCCTGTAACCTGACAGATTTCAATGAGATTTCATGCTGTCTCATAAAATGGCAACATTTTGATAGAGAATGTTCTAGGATAGGGCTGTCAAACTCCTGGTCTATGAGCAGAATGCGTCATGCGCTGGCCATGAACACGCCTGGTTTAGCGAAAGGGAAAAAAGTCCCGATACATCACATGATGCCATCATGACAAAGTGAGTTTGACACCCCTGTTCCAGGGCATATGCTACACTGTTGGCTGTTGTACTATGTTAGTCGTACAATTGAATAGAACCAGGAAAAGGAGGCTATTTGGAAAGAAGGAGATAATAGTCTGCTGACATTTGTGTGTGTTGTTGTCTGTTTGTCTGTGTGTCTATGTGTCTGTGTATGTGTGTGCATGCATGCATACATATATTTATATGTTAAAATCTTAGATAAAATATAAAAGGGAAGTTTTAAATAAATGTAGAAGTCCTTCAGATGTTTTAATTGTTTAAAATTTAATCTAGTTGTAATAATACTTAATAAAATATTTATTGGAAGACTCTGGGAGACATATTTTGGAACAGGTAGCCTTGAGTGAAGTTCTTTTTCAGGCAACAGCATGATGTTAATGCAAAAGAATAATGAGTTTAATGGCACTACGCAAATCAAACCAAATACCTGCAGCAGATTTTAATTTGTCTAGTTATAATTGCTGCCAAGTGAATTGCCATATTATTTTTTCAATTGCTTTTTAAGCTAATGGGCTATATAGCAAATCAACACCCAAAATAAACACATAGGAAGCAATTCATACAGAAGGAAAATTTTGAAATATTTTTAAAGACTGTTTTTTTTGCCTCTCTTTCTTTCTTGTCTGAAATTTAAAAAAAATAATCATGTAGGCATTAGAGCATTTCATCACTATGTTCTATCTCCCCACAGAAAACGTTATTTCATACCTTCTTATAGGCTGTGCTATAAGAAAAGAAAATCATGTGACCACCTTAGCTTGAAATTTTAGAAATTGTACCCCAATGTATCTGGAATATTTCAGTCAAGTCTACAACTATTTAGTAGCTAATTCCCCAATGTTCAGACTGAGAATTTCTACAGCTCTAATTATACAAGCTGAGGAATGAACCTAGGATGTTTTCCCACAGAGTGTATGCTTTGCTACTTAGCTATCAACCTTCCTGCTCTGTAAAATATATATTTTGAGTTACAGTGGCCAAAAAGATGTTTACCGACTGACAGCTGGTAAGAAGTGAATTTATGTAGCACGGCCATAAATTCACTGCCTTTGCAGAGGTTAATTAACACTTTCCTAAATGCCTGTAAATCAGCCACATTGTAAACTCTCTCTGTTACCAAACAATCTTCCTTCAGTTTAAAGCCTTATGTGGTGTTTTCCTGTTGCTCGACGTGATGCTAATTATCCCTTTTGGAAGATGATGAAAATTATTCCTCAATCTTCTTTTGTGTGCAATATTATGCACTTGTATCATGTGGGCATCTTGAAAATACATGTTTCATAGAAAATATTTAGTGATATTTAGTCCCAATTTTATAGTCTTTTTTGCTCCAAGTGTTAGTGAGACATCACCTGATTATAATTTGTGACTTTCCCTGCCAGTTTCCCTGTTGACTTTGCTTGTTGGGAGTCAGTTTGGGAAGGTTGCAAATCATGATCCCATGATCCCAGGACATTGCAACCATTATAAATGCAAGCTGGTTGCCAAGTTGCCAGGATCATGCCGATATGATCGTGGAGACACTGCAATGATTGTAGGTATGAGGACAGATCAAAAGTCACTTGTTAATGCTTTTTTCAATGGCTGTGAACAATTGCTAAATGAATGATTGTAAGTTGAGAATAACAAAGATGGTGAAGAACATGAAAGCTAAATTTTATGAGCATCAGTTAAAGCAACTGGTATGTTGACCCTAAAGAGAAGGCTAAGGTAAAATATAAAAGTGTTCTTCTGATATTTGAAAGGCTGTCACAGAAAGAAGGTTTAGATTTATTCATGGCTGGAGGCAAGAGAGAACCAGGGGGTGGAAGATTTACAGAAATAGCTCTAAACATGGAAAAGAAATAGTTTTATGACCCTGAAAGTAAGGGAGTAAAGCTCCTAGAGACATGGATGCTGCATCACTGGTGGTTTTCAAGCAAAGGTTGGGCAGGCATTTGTCTGAGATGGTATGAACGTTCCTGCTGTAGACATAAATTAAATTAGAAGACTTCCAAATTTCCTTTCTACCCTATAATTGTATGCAAGTGCCAAATCACAGCTCAAAATAAATCCCTGTTATCACATCAAATCCCTCACCCTCTAATCATACATGAAATATAATGAAAAATGCATGTTACATGTCATTGATTTAGATGTCAATACTACACATACTTACAGCTGGTACCAAAAGCATATAATATCCATTAATATGTAATAGCATCCCATAATATATCTATCAAAGCATTATTAACATTCCTGTTTTATCATGCTAACTGAATCTAAGCATGGTGTAAAGAAGCAAAGTGGTGGGTGTTCTGCATTTCCAAAGCTCCTTTGATTCATGTCAAGACATGATATATATTTTTATTGGTTGTGCAAAAGGTGCTAACCCATAACAACATTAATAATGAAAAGTTTTCTGAAAGCAAAAACGTGATGCCAGAAGAAGACTGAACACTGGTAATGGCAAGCAAGAAGAGGGAACTCAATGAGCACTTCTATACCAGTGATTTATGACATCCACCAACCATTATGGTGGCTGAATAAAAGCTGTTTTCATTAGAGATATATTGCTGCAGCAATGGCTAGATGATGCTATATATCTCTAGTGAAGAAATGTACATTAACTTTGTCTTGTTTTTACTCCTGGTTGTGAAAGATCTTTTCGAAATTTCTTCTTCAATAAAACCAATGGATGGATTCAGCATGCCAATTCAAGGATCATAGTTAAAGAATCAACTCCCAAGGCATTAAAACACAAACTGTTGTGTAGCAGATATCTATAGTTAGGTTTAAGCATTACAAATTAAAAAAAGCAGGTATAATGAGACCCATCAAAGTATAGCAATAGCTTTCATACATTATGCCCATGGCATTTAGATTCACTAGGTAATAATCTATGCTTTGATTCAGTCAGAAGAGTATACTAGTAATCAATGTAAATATTCTAAAGGGGTAATGGGGCTTTAGAAGATGTTTTTCTTTCAGCATCCTAGCTGGTCCACTTTATCTCAAGCAATTATGATGGATTTGGGGGACATACCTGTATACTCAAATAAACTGGGGAAAACTTTTTGCATCCAATCCATCAGGCATTTACCAATCAGCTTGATTTAGAAAGACTCAGAAACTATAAGACTTATAATGCTGGGTTCAACCTGAGAAACTACTAACCTCACCTTCAGTCCCTTGTCAACAAAATAAATAATTTGAAATTGTTACACTTGCTCAAAAGAGAGAGAGCTTCCTAGTCCTCTGTATTGTGAAGATAGAAGGAAGTGATCCAACCCTTAATTTCACCATAAACAGAGCTTACATTTCATACTTAGCACTTGCAATAATTATTTCTTAATAGTTTCATTGATTTCACTGCAATAAATCTACAGGCCAGAACCTTAGAAGTCTATTTCTGAATTTTTTTTGCCTGACTAATGGAAAGACTCACACTACATTTTTGGAGCAACATGGAATAGCTGGAACATACAGAAGCTGTTTATCAATTTATAAATGAATATTCTACTTTTCTGTTTATAAAAATACAAATATAGAATATAATATTAACAACATTAATTCAGTTAAATCAAAATGAAAACTAATTATTAAAATAATTAACTGTTAAACAATTGTTGAAAGAGGTCATGTTTGTACCAATTTCCTAAACATTGAAAGAGAAGTATCCTTATTCCTAGAGAAAGTTATACAAAGAAAAGCACTTTCCCATAGATTCAATATTCAATTTTCTGATGAAATATAATGAAAAATGCATGTTACATGTCATTGATTTAGATAAAGAAAAGCACTTTCCCATATATTCAGTATTCAGTTTTCTGATAGCAGGATCCTATCCTTCAGTGGTGGGATTCATTTTTTTTTACTACCAGTTCTGTGAGCATCGCTTGGCGGGCATGGCAGGGGAAGGATACTGTAAAATCTCCAGTCAGAGGTGGTATTTCCTGGTTCTCCGAACTACTCAAAATTTCCACTACTGGTTCTCCAGAACTGGACAGAACCTGCTGAATACCACCTCTGCTCTCCTTCTATTCTGAATTGATTTGTATGCCATCAGAGTCATTTCTGGCTACTAGTGACTATATCAATAGATAGATGCTGATCTGAATAGCCAAGTATATTCCTAGTGAAGGACATGTTCTCATGGAAGCTCTAATACTTGTAGGGCTCTAAAAGTCAACACCATCTTAAATGGTGTCAGGCAGTCATTTCACTACCTGACCACACATTTTTCACATTTTGCTATTTCTGAACTTTTGTAGGCCTAAATAAAGTACATTGCAATAATCTGAATAAGATTATTGGATATTTTTAAGAGATGGATATTTTTCAAACATTCAGAAAGGATTGCAATTTGCACAAACCTGCTCTTTGTTATGACTGCCAGCTGAAAATTGAATGACAATAGAAGGTTAAGAAACATTTTCAGATCTTTTGCAATCCTATCCACAATTGGCTTCATCTTAACTCCAAGTTCTATTTCAGTGGTCAATATGATTTATATATTCAGTATCTTGAAGAAAAAAGGAAATCAATTCAAACATGGCATTAAGGATACAGTATATTTCCAGCATTGTATTCCCAATAAGAGGCTTGTTAGTGCACTCTAGATAAAGTTTTTGAGTAGATCACAGGAACTGACCCATTCAGAGTATATTGCATTAATTCAGTTTTACAAGCTACAAAAGAAAGCACTGATGATGTTACCTTGTTGAGTAATGAAAAGTCTGCAGGCAACAATGAATTTCAGAGAGCACCAAAGTCTCCATTTCTGTAAGAAAATCAGATCCATGTGGAGCTTAAGGTATATTTGTTTCTAACAGACAAAAAATAATGCTTCTGAATAGAAGGAGGACAGGACAAACTACAGTAGCCCATGGTTACCATATTCATATGGTCATCAATATTCTCTCTCTCTCTCTCTCTCTCTTCTCTCTCTCTCTCTCTGTGTGTGTGTGTGTGTGTGTGTATTGTGTATGTATGTATATATATATATTAAGAATATATATATATATATATATATATATATATATATATATATATATATATATATATATATATTCTTAAGTTTTCGCGTGTACTTACATGTATGGTATTCGGCTTTGTTCGGGTATTTTCCCACATCATTATAGTTGTGCTTTTAAAGTTGTAGCAACGTTTCAGCAGAATCTCATCTGCCATCATCAGGCTTCTGTATTGTGTTCGTCTGTGAGTCAGACTTTTACAGTTGTTTCAGTTTTAAATTTGGGGCTAGCCTACTGCTGTGCTAGAATGGTTTTTTCTTCATCCTGATTGGTTGGGAGTCTTGGTCTGTGTTTATTGGTCTTGGAGTTTGCTGTGTTCTGCTTGATTGGTGTTTCTAATATCTTCTGTTTGTTTTGTGGCTTTTTTTGTGTCTTGATTGGCTGGCAACATTATGTTCCTGTATTGCCTCCAATACCCGAACAAAGCTGAGTACTATATATATATAACACATGGAAGCCACAGGTCATAGCATCAACTTCAATGGCACCAAAACCCTAGCCACTATAGAAAACCCCAGCCACAGAATCATCAGAGAAGCCATAGAGATTGAAAAAAGACCAGAAAGCATGAACAGAAGAGATGATTCCACCAGACTGTCAATCATTTGGAAGCCTGCACTCACAAACAAAAAAATCTCCACACCACAAGCCAGGCAAACACCTGGGCACAAACAGATCCCCCCTGATACCTCCAGCTCAAACACACCCCAACCAGGCACCCAGATGAAACCTAGCTTCCTAACTAATGATAGCCGTCCATTTACCCGAAGCCAAGCTGCACTAAAGGCCTCCAATAAAGTAACACAATGTTGCCAGCCAATCAAGATACAAAAAGAACCAAAAAAACAGACAGAAGATATTAGAAACACCAATCAAGCAGAACACAGCAAACTCCAAGACCAATAAACACAGACCAAGACTCTCAACCAATCAGGATGAAGAAAAAACCATTCTGGCACAGCAATAGGCTGCCCCAAATTCAAATCTGAAACCACTGTAAAAGCCTGACTCACAGATGAACACTATACAGAAGCCTGATGATGGCAGATGAGATTCTGCCGAAACGTTGCTACAACTTTAAAAGCACAACTACTATGACGTGGGAAAATACCCGAACAAAGCTGAATGCCATACACACACACACACACACACACACACACATGTATATGTATATGTATATGTATATGTATATGTATATGTATATGTATATGTATATGTATATGTATATGTATACGTACATGTATATATGTTTTCTTATGTTTTCGCGGGTATTTATATGTATGGTATTTAGGTTTCTTCGGGTATTTTCTCATGTCTTAATATATGTGCTTTTATTATACCGACGTTTTGGCAAAATCTCATCTGCCATCCTCAGGCTTGTGTTTTGGGTTCTTTTTAATCATGTGTGTCAGGCTTGGTAAACAAAAAAACAAAAACAAAAAAAAAGGCTGCCAAACCTGACACACACGATTAAAAAGAACCCAATACATAAGCCTGAGGATGGCAGATGAGATTCTGCCGAAACATCGCTATAATAAAAGCACAAATATTAAGATGTGGGAAAATACCTGAAGAAACCTAAATACCATATGTATATATGTATATATCAAACTACAAGGAAGCATTGAGCCAAGCTTGTCTGATCCCAAGACCTAGCAGATTAGTACTTGGATAGCAGGTTACTTTCTTAGAAGTTTTTTAAAACTCTTGAAAGAAAGTAGTGATAAATCACTTCCATATATTTGCCATTAAACTGAAAGTGTCAATGGAGCTTCTCAGCCATCCAGGTCATGGGGTCCCAAAGGTGCTTTTTCCAAAGGCAATTGGACTTTGTTTTTCCTTGAAGACATTTTGCTTTTCATCCAAGAAACTTCTTCAATTCATGAAACTGAAGTTTCTTGGTTGAGAAGTGAAACATCTTCAAGGAAAAACAAAGTCCAGTTTTTGTTGTTTTTGAAAAAGCACCTTTGGTCCAATTGTGTATAGTTACCAAAACTCAAGTTTTTTCTTTGTGTCATGAATTAGGCCATTACTATTTTAATACATGATTCAGAGCAATTAAATCAGAAATACTTGTTTTCAGATTTTGTGGACATTTGAGATACATCTGGAGTTGCAGTTGTACACCAATCACCATTTCCAGCAATTTCTTTCCCTGGAGCATTGCTGCCAAAGTTATTTCCTGAGCTAATAGGTCTTCAATTAGAAAGACAGGGAGAATGTGCCAAAGCAAAATTAGTAAGAATTACATATTTACTTTAGTTATTACTTTACATCATTCTTCCAAGGACAAAAGGTCAGTTAAAAAAGTACTTGATACTGATTATAGGGTTGATTAGAGAACTTGTGTTGATTATGTGAACAGCCTATGATGGTATCCATAAACACTAACTGCAGACTGCATTCATTAATTTTCAGCAAAGGTTATATCTATTATTCAAAAAATAATGAGGATGGTGTAAGAACTCATTTTCAGAAAATTGGGTGTGATTAAATATCATGTTTGTTGTTTCAGTTACTATGTTTTTAAAAAGAGAATCTGTGCTTATGAGCTGATATATGATATAACTTTTCATTAGCATAATTATACTAATTTCAGGAAAGATTGTTGTAAATCAATGGGAATATATTAAGTTAAATTATTGGTCAACCATCACAGTTCTGTTCTGAAATCCCCCTGTCATACAATACCCAAAATTAGAAAAAAGGAAATAAAGCTATAAGTTATAACTTATACTTAAACAAATAATGGGAGAGTTGAAATTGGCTGTTGGTACTCTTTTTGTATATAGAACCAGTGCCTAGGTGAAATAAGTAGGATCATATCAACAAACGTTATCAAATATTATGTATGTTATACTGTCAATACCAGCTTATACTAGTGTTATAAAAAAAATGTGGCCTATGGCCACAACACTATAATTTTTATGACCCTCTGAACATCCCACAATAGTACCAAAAATTTGGCTTTTCTTCATTTTACGAAGTTTAAGTGACAAAACTGAGAACCTATATTTTAATTTGGTGCCATTTCTTGCCATATCAAGGAAGGAAATAGACAAAAGCTATATTATATATCCTAAAATATATTTAATGTTGTTTTTTAAATGGACAAATTTCTTCTCTATATATCAACTCCTTATTCATAGTTTTAGCTGCATATATGAGTGAAAGAACAGTAGGAGATAAACTCTACTGAATACAAAAGAATTTACATTGTGTTATATTGATTCAGTATTGTATTGGATGTCAATAATTCTGGTTCTAAGTCACAATGAACACAAAGAGATAAATTTCCATATAAACATTTGTATTACTGCAAATAGGTGTCATTACTTGGATCAGGTACTGTGATTTCAAGAATCACAGACCACTGAATAGCCACTTTCTCTGTTTCGTATGGTCAATTAAAACTCTATTCCCATTTCCTTTATTACTCTATGAATAACTGTCACAAATTTCCCTTTTATTTCATAGCAACTTTAGTACAGTAGTATTTGCCTTGCTGGCAGCAATAAATTCCATGGTGCTGTTGTTGATCTTTTGATGTTTGTTTGTTTGATGCAAATCTGATGCCATTCAAGTCAAGCTTTTTGTTTTTAGAAGTGATTTTTTGAAAGGTTATAATTAGAGAAGATAATATCATATGCTTCAACAGATTAAGACGATGTCATCTCTTAACAGAATGCAACAATTGTTATAAAAAAGTTGAGAAAATTTTCAAAAAGCAAGTCTGGAAGAATTTGACTCAGCAAAGGACAACATTAAACTAAATGTGAGATGTTCAAGGAATCATGGTGTTGTTCAAATAAGGAATAAATTGAGTGAATGGTGTCTTGCAAAATAAAAGTTAGTGTGCAGCACTAGCATCACAATTTCATCCTAAAAGTCTGACAAGAATATTGATGAAGCCTAGCTCCTGAATGAACAAGTCAAATCCATGTCAAATTCATTGAATTCAAGAGTGATTATTTTGAAGACCTATATTTGCATCTGCTTTGTATATTTTTTTTCATTTGAAAAAGTAGGGAACAACATATTGTATTTGCATAATCAATGATAGAATAGAATAACAGAGTTAGAAAGGACTTGGAGGTCTTCTAGTCCAACCCCCCTGTCTAGACAGGAAACCCTACACCACTTCAGACAAATGGTTATCCAACATCTTTTTAAAAACTCCCAGTGTTGGAGCATTTACAACTTTTGGAGGCAAGTTGTCCTACTGATTAATTGTTCTAACTGTCAGGAAATTTCTCCTTAGTTCTAAGTTGCTTCTATCCTTGATTAATTTCTATCCATTGCTTCTTGTCCTGTCCTCAAGTGCTTTTTGAGAATAGCTTGACTCCCTCTTCTTTGTGGCAGCCCCTGAGATATTTGTGGCAGCCCTTTCTTTTCATTAGACTAGACATACCCAGTTCCTGCAACTGTTCTTCATATGTTTTAGCCTCCAGTTCCCTAATCATCTTTGTTGCTCTTCTCTGCACTCTTTCTAGAGTCTCAACATCTTTTTTACATCATGGTGACCAATGAATATTCATTCATTCATTCCATTTAGATGCTGCTTAATTCCAGACTAATTCTGGACAGCTCACAATACAAGCACTATACAAACAACAACATACATAATAATAAACAGATGGCATATCTGGCAAATAGATGAGACAAACATCATCCACCCACAAGGCATCAGACAGAATTTCACATGGATGGCTAAAGCAAAATGATCTACTTTGAATTCTATTTCCAAAAAGGCTATAACAGAAAACTAATTTCAGCTATAGAAATTCTCTAAACCATCACTAACTGTTCTTCTCCTAAAAAACTTCCAATCAAAATAAGGCACAAATAGTACATTTTAAGAATAGTCTGTATTATAGAGAAACTGTACTGGACATAGCAAGCAACTGGAGATTTACTGAAACAGTCCAGAACAATGCCTTTTCTTTATTTCTAATTCCTTTTACACCAATATTACAATACTACACCAATGATTTTTAAAATAAATTATATTTCAAAGCAACCAAGACATTATTAAACATATTTTGGTTATTTTTTATTTGCATTTCCTTTTAGAGAACAATTCCCATATCTAGGCTTGGAAGAGCCAGTTAAATTTTAGGAATAAATTAAAATACAGTAGTGTTCCTGTTCATTCAAATAATTTTTGCAGCAAGAAAAAAAATAATATTAGCAAATTTACTTCAGGGCATGGGAAACCTGCCTAAAGTAAATCCAAAATGAAGATGGAAATATCAGTCATATTGATCACTAACACAGGAGAAACTTTCAGACCAGAAAAAGCATTTTTCTAAACAGCATTTTCAGGAAAGCAAATCGGCAATAAGGACACTAAATTGATGTCATTATATTGCAGAATAAAAATTACTCTTGCATTCACTACTCCTTGGCTAGCTTGCTAGTAGTGATTTGGTCAGTTTCAACTTATAGTGACTGCATGAATAAATAACTCCTAGTTCTTCCAAAAATATTCCAGGAATTTCAGTTGTCAGACATCTCACAAAGTTTGTTTCAATTCCTTGAGGCTTCATCAGTATATCTCAATACTGTCCAACTATTTACAAACTCTGCACTACTATTATTATTAATCTTCTCATTACTCCTTATCACCCATCCCTCCCACTTGTGACTGTATGACTGTAACTTTGTTGTTTGTATCCTTATGATCTATATTGACTGTTTCCTAGTATGATTTGATTTTATTGTACCCTATGACTATTATTGAGAGCATATGCACCAAAGACAAATTCATTCTGTGTCCAATCACATTTGCCCAATAAAGAATTCTATTCTATTCTATTCTATCTAGATTAATGCTTATTTTGTTGTCTGACTTTAATCATGGTTACAGCTATTGAGCCTGGATTCATGTACTTCCTTGATGAGTAGATATGGTACTTCACTGCAGATATGGTACTTTACTGCAGATAAGATCCAGCAGAAAATAAAAATCATGGCATTTACATTTATACACATGCACAGTACAAGTACGTATCTTCTCCAGAGTTTAAACTTCATGTGATCTAAAATTTGGTCTTGAGATTCAGGGCCATGCGCTCAATATTTACATCACTTTCTGTATGTACTGTCTAACCTGGCAACAGGTTTCCTGCTTTAGCCCTTACGTACTCATCCACTTTATCAATTGTGTATTTTTATTATCTATTGTATTGTATTGTATTTGTTATAGCCATACAATACAGTGTACTTGGGTGACTACGATAAATTTATTGAAATAAAATAAAATATAATTGCTTTCTGGTCTCAGTATGGCTTCTTCCTCCTGCTGTAACTCAATATTAAGATTTTTCAACTGTCTGTCACAAATGAATAGGTTTCAACTCTTCTGATAAGTATCCCCCCCCCCCCAATATCTATAACTTATCCATTATATGTTACATGAAGCAACACCAAATTTGTAAATTTAAAAGTGTTACCTTGACTGTGGAAGTTGTTCTATTTTCCCCAGCCTTCTTTGATCTCAATTCTTAGGAATGGCTATTGCTATGGAAGGTGAAAACAGACAGATTTCATTTCAGATATAAAATAGGTCATTGAAGAAAGCAATTAAATTAAGAAAGCACAGTGGCTCAGTGGTTAAAGTGCAGTACTGCAGGCTACTTCTGCTGACTGCCGGTTGCCTGCACTTTGGCAGATCGAATCTCACCAGGCTCAAGGTTAACTCAGCCTTCCACCCTTCCGAGGTTGGTAAAATGAGGAACCAGATTGTTGGGCGCAATAGGATGACATTGTAAACCACTTAGAGAAGGTCGTAAAGCACCGTAAAGAGGTATATAAGTCTAAGTGCTATTGCTATTGCTATCTCAGGAATTCTACTGTAAAGTTAATTATGTAAAGTTAATATGATCACCTGTTGTGCATTTAATCTTTTTCATCTCCTGTCAAATTAAAGCTAACAATATGGTCTCAATTTTTGGAGAACTTAATCCAAAGCTTTCAGGTGAGTATATAGCCTTGAGAACCTTGGGTAATTTATCCTTAAGTTGTGAGCATAAATTTCCGTCTTTCTTTTCATGACTGCTCAAAATAGCAGATCATAGAAAGAAAGGAAAAAACTATTATAAATATATAGGGTAGAACAGGAGGACAATTATAAACTCTCTGGTACTCAGAATTTGCCTTATACACAATAAAACAGTGTTTCTCAACTTTGGCTATGTGGACTTCGATTCCCAGAATTGCCCAGCTTACTGTGCTGACTGAAGAATTCTGGGAGTTGAAGTCCACACATCTTTAATCTGCACAGGTTAAGAAACACTGCAGGAATTGGTCAATCCTAACTCAATGTTTTCTCAAACTTGGCAACTTTAATATAGGCGAACTTCATCTACTAGATGTTAAAGTCCACACATATTAATGTTGCCAAGCTTGAGAAACAATGGGATAGCTCAACCTAGCTACATTGAGAAACATTTCATTTTCATAACTCTCATCCACACTAGTACATACCAGGATCAAAGTGGGGATTTTTGCATGCAAAACGTATGCTGTACTATTGAGCTATGTTGTTAACCTAGAATGAAGTTAGGAATAGGTAAAACAAATCAATGCAAAAATTTTATTGAGGTTCAATCAATCATCATGAGATGGGGCTACATAAAAGATGTAAAATGAATAAATAAAATATCTATTTGTAGAAGCAATTCTCCTTTTTATATGTTGAATATTTGTTGACAGATTTGGTGAACTTTGAAATATACTGGTAGCTTCATAAATAAAATGAGATTGCATTAGCAATTAATATCATATAATTTTCTTAGTTTCAATATCCAATTTGATTTAAAGGGCATATAGAAAGGAGGAAAAAGTGTGCACTTTCTATCATTGCTCATTACTGGATACTTCAGGCCTATATTGAGATCATTAGGTGTTTTTTTATTAAATATTAAATTTAATTCATATAATATTAATAAATAAAATCAAATGTTGGATTTGAGAAGCAGGTCTTTTGGCTGAAAATCCAATCTCTCTTTAGCAATCTCTGTCTCTCTCCTTTTCTCTCTTAGTATGCTTTGGAGGATAACAAATGGAAGATGATAAAATGATGAAGTTCAGGTCAAAGGAAATTCATTAACTACTCATTCTCAGACTGATACTTGAATGAATACATTTGGTTGACATTTAAATGTAAGAACCTGACACATTCTTTTTCTTTCTCATTTTCACAGTACATGTTACCTGAAGTCATTATTTTGAAGAAGGAAATAAGGAGATATGACAAAAGTGGGGATGCAGCAGTCTAGGTCACATATGAAATTTTATATTTAAGAAAACTTTGACACTACAGATATGTCCAGCATCAAGGGAAGGTATGCACCACTTCATAAATCAGCTTTGTGGATCAAATCATCAAATTAAATTCGTAGGAATTGTTTACTTTAATTTATTTTCAGTTAAACCAGAAAATTGAATCAAATCCTGCTACAGAGTTGATTTGAATTATTGGACTGATTTACATAGTCATGTAAAGTTTTGAATTGGAAAGTCAGTTATCGTGCAAGTAAAATTATCCCTGCTGATAATTTTCATTATGTTTAACATAGGCCAGGAAAAGTGTGGCAAAATTATTTTTCTCTATAACAAATGTGGAAGTAAAAATTGCAAACAGTATGCTTTGCAGAAATATAGCAGGTATCCAGTATTTTCCCATGGCTAATTAACACAGAGATGTACAAAGATGATATTAATCCTACTATGTCCACATTTTTCTTTCATTTGAGGGGGGTAGTGATGGAGAAGCGTTAATAAATTGAGCAAACCTAACTCATTTGGTTCATTTATAGTTCTATATAACACAAATACAGAGAAAACACAAGTTCAATTACCATTTGCAAGGCACATTCCCCAATACTAGGAAATGTATTAATAGTGGATAAAGTATTTAAAAACGTATATTTATGACACAAACGGATGGGAGTAATAAGATGCATTTTCCTAGTAATGAATAAAAAGTCTGCAACAACTGAGACAAACTGCTTCCTTTTCTCTTGTTACATAAACTTAATTCAAGTTTGATTTAGATATATGTCACAAAGTCTATAAAAATAGCATAAATGCTAATGGAACATATAATTCTATGAATCAAATCAGCCTTAACATTAATCAAGCTTAGAATTTGCTAAGAGACCTCTTAAACTGATCTGGTTTAGGATGCAGAAAAAAAAAGTTTCAGTATTATGCCAAGATATGTTTCTGACCTTCCCTGGCTTGCCTGAAATCCTATCATGAATTAATTTGCAATCTGTGAGGGAGATGAGCAGAACAGAATAACAAAACAATAGAGTTTTATTTATTTTATTTGGTTTGTCAATTGCTTACAAGATAATAGGTATAAGTAAAAACATAGTTATGGATACATGGGCACATATAAGAAAAATAAAAGAAACAGTAGGACAGGGATGGTAGGCACATTGGTGCGCTTATGCACGCCCCTTACAGACCTCTTAGGAAAGGGGTGAGGTCAATAGTAGACAGTCTAAGGTTAAAGTTTTTGGGGTTTGGGGAAGAAACCACAGAGTCAGGTAGAGTATTCTAGACATTGACTACTCTGTTGCTGAAGTCGTATTTCCTGCAATGAAGTTTGGTACGATTTACCTTGAGTTTGTATCTATTGTTTGCTCTTGTATTGTTATGGTTGAAGCTGAAGTATTCATTGACAGGTAGGACATTGCAATGTATGATTTTATATACTATGCTTAGATCGGATCAAAGGCGGCGTAGTTCTAGGTTGTCTAGGTCTAGAATTTCAAGTCTGGTGGCATAAGGTATTCTGCAACGAGTGGAGGAGTGGAGAACTCTTTTTGTGAAATATTTATGGACTTTCTCAACTATGTTAATATCAGATATGTAATGTGAGTTCCAGACTGATGAACTGTATTCAAGTATTGGTCTAGCAAATGTTTTGTATGCTCTGGTTAGTAGTGTAATATTACCAGAGAAAAAGCTACATAAGATTAGGTTAACAACTCTTAATGCCTTTTTGGCTATGTAGTTACAGTGTGCTCTAGCACTTAGATCATTAGAGATGAGTACTCCAAGATCCTTGACAGAGTTTGGATCATCAACAAGGTCTTGACTATTCAGCCTGTATTTTATTTTCTGATATTTTTTGCCAATATGTAAGACAGAGCATTTATTTGTTGAGATTTGTAGTTGCCATTTGTTTGACCATTCTGATACATCGTCGACGTCTTTTTGAAGGGTAGCAGTGGTGTCGGTGGTGTTGAATAGCTTTACATTGCCAGCAAAGAGAACACAGTTGCTCTTAATATGATCACAGAGGTCATTTATGTAGAGTATGAAAAGAGTTGGTCCTAGAACACTGCCTTGAGGGACACCATTGTTGACAGGTACAGAATTTGATAGGATGCTCCCAATTTTGACCATTTGTTGTCTGTTTGACAGGAATGCTTCTATCCAGTTATGCAGATGTCCAGAGATACCATAAGATTTTAGTTTTAGGAGTAGTTTGCCATGTACCACTGAATCAAAGGCTTTACAGAAGTCTATGTAGATTGCATCTATTGCTTTGCCCTGATCGAGTTGTGTAGTCCATATGTTTTTGCAGTGTAAGAGTTGCAGATTGCAGGATAGTTTTTTTTTGAAACCAAATTGTTTATTAGAGAGTAGGTTGTTTGTCTCCAAGTGGAGGATGATGGATTGGTTAATAATTGATTCCATGATTTTACAGGTGACGCAGCATAAAGAGATTGGTCTATAATTTTCAATTAGGCTGGGGTCTCCCTTTTTGAAGATGGGGATGAGCGTGGCTTGTGACCATAGTTTTGGCAAGGAGCTGGTCCTGAAAGATTTTTCAAAGATTATGCTTAGAGGTTCGGCTATGGCAGTGGATAGCTTTTTAAAGAAGTAGGCACATATTCCATCCAGTCCAATAGATAGAGATGGTTTTAGATTGCATAGTGCTTTTTCAACATTGTCTTCTGTAAAATCGATATGTATTAGATCATTGTAGTTGTCTGTGGTTCGACTAGGAAATACTGGGCATGATCCATTGCTGTTTACAAATACTGAGCTAAAGAATGTGTTAAAGAGGTTGGCTTTAATAGTGTCGTCATTGCAGTCTTTACCATTAGGTCCTTTCAGGGGTGGGATGGACCTTGAGTCTTTTAGTTTGTTGTTTACAAAATTGTAGAAAGTGCGGGTGGAATTGGTGCATAGAAGGCTTTCCTCTTGTTTAATGGTGCATTCAGTCTTTATCTGGTGGCATAAATTTTTGTATCAGCTTTTGAAGTTGTCAACATGACCAGATTTGTTTTTCCGCCAAAGTGATCTCTTTTTGGATTGAAGTTTCCTTATTGTTATGGGTAATCTGTTTTTTTCTGGTTTTTGGAGTTGTTGTTGGTACATATAGTTTGATGACTCTTTCAACTTCAAGTAAAAATATGTTGTAATGGTCTTCAACAGTATTAGAAATTGCCAATCAAGGGATGAGAGATCGTTGTCTATAAGATCATAGTTGCCTTTTTTGAAGTTATAATTGAGGATTACGTCATTGTGATGATTTTTGTGTGGGCGTATGTTGAGACAAAAGTCGATCATGCTGTGGTCACTGTTGGAAGGGTTCTTTAATTTGTATTCAATAAATTGAATTCAAACTATTTCAGAAGATGAGATCAAGGCAGTTGTTAAGTCTAGTATTATTGGTTACTAGTTGTTCCAGTCTCAGGTTTGTTACAGCATTGTAGAAGGTTGCATGAATGGGTTCAGTTTTACATTCATTTAGGGTCCAGTTAATGTGAGGTAGATTGAAGTTACCAAGAAAGATACAAGTGTGTGAGTAGGATGTTGCCCATGATAGTAGTGAATTTAGCTTGTTTACATGTTCGATGTCATAATCAGGGGCTTTGCAACATAGTAAGAATTGAAATGTGATATTTAAGGAAAGTTCACAGACAATGGTCTCAGGAAGAGCAAGCTCCTGGGTAACTTGGATGTTTTTTGGATGTAGGGACTTTTTATAGAAAATAGCAACACCACCTCCTCTACGGATTTCATGATCTGATCGGTAAACATGATAGTCTCTTACTATGGTAATGGAGTCAGGGAGAGATGCATTGAGCCATGTTTCACTGACAAATATGATGTCAAATTTAGCCATATTTAGTAAGAGGAGAAATTCAGATATTTTATTCACAAGGCTTCTTGCATTGAGTAGCTTGCATTTAAGGCCAGCTGAAGTTGGAATTGAGGTAGTTAGGGGCATGTGTGCCTAGTTTTGAGTGATGGTGGGTTAGATGAGGTGGGGTTGGATGTCGAGTTGTGGGTTGTATGACTTACTTTTGATACAATCAGCACGGTAGTCAATGTAGATATCCTTCTCTCCATTGTCTAGATGTCTTTTGAGTTCATTGCAGAGTTCACGGGACCGAATTCTTTGCAGTATGGATAAGTCTAGTCTTGATTGAAATTTTTTGTGGTTGGGACTGGTTTTTGCAGTGGCGTTTATTGTATGAATGAATATGCATTTGCTGGAAACTTGGAGGTCTAGTCTAACCTCTTGCTCAAACAGAAGACCCTATACATTTCCAGACTTTAGATTTTATCCTTTCTAGAACATCAATTATGCATGGACCTTAGCCTGGCCTCTTCCTTTCTTTCCTTTCAGCTTGGTTATCAGTTGCATCATCAACCACTCAACTTGATCCTTAACAAAAGGAAGGCATAATTGTTCTCAAGATCAGTACCACCATCAGAAATCATATTGAAAAGCTAGTTCTTCACTCATGCTACCTCTGGGCTTCTGATGGCTTCTGATATTTCTCTCAGCTTTTCAACCAATCAGCTTTTCAACCAGTAAGAGAAAATTTCTGGATAAGAAAATTTAGTGGGTTTGTACCTATCTTTTAATATACAGGTGTTGCATTTATTTTTTGTTTTTTTGACCAGGTAATCAATAAAAGCTATTTGGAAAATCATGACCAGTCTGTTGTGCCTATCTGCAAGATGGGTGACATAAACCAAATCTTAAAAAGAAAACATTTATTTAGGAGAGGAAGGATGAAGAGCAGCAAAGATACTTGTCACAGTAACAGCAAAAGCACACAGAACATATCTATTGAATCATAGTGCTCTGCATATTAAAAACATTACGCATTCTCATTTGCACATATTCAGCACAGAGAAGCGTAAATTCATATTTCTTAGATTCCTCTATTGCTGTTCAAGTATGAGTTTATACTTAGTTTCTCCCTTTCTGACAAAATATATTATGAATGCCATAATATTACACTGAAGCTATAAACATTCCATTTGCATTCTTTCTCCCTGCCTAATATCATATTGTGCACTTTATAATGGAAACTGATTACAATGAAATCTAAGCCAGCTGTGTTTTATATTTTGCAGTTTTCCTTCCTTCCCACACACTCTCCTACTCATCTGTGATCATCTGTCTTTGATGCCTAAAGAATGACAGATATTTCCTTCCGTAAAAATCACCTGATGAATACTGTATTACTTACACAAAGACTAGGTAGCAACTAAAATCACTGTTTACATCCATACACAATAGATTACCTTCATCTGCAACTGTTGTCTACAGGCTACATATTAACTTATATTGTGACAGCTAAAGCAGCAATTGTTTTCTTATTGTTCTCAGTTGGCTATAAGGAGTAAAATAGGTGTGATGATAAAAAATTAATGCATCCATTTCAGTCTTTAAGCAAATGGAAAAAGTGGCTGAAACTTGTCCCTCTCCCTGGTGACATTACTGTTTCATCCATCAAGACTCTCAGAAGCCTTTGGAGACAATAAACAAACTGCTTGAAAATTCAAATTGCAGCTTCCAATTGCAGTTGTTCATCCTTCCTATGCATATCTACTTGGATGCAAACTCAATTTAGAGGTTTTGGAAACTTTGTAAAATGCAGTTCTCTCAGTATCTCAAATTCCCACATTAAATTCATTTTCTTCCATTGATATGGCAGTGTGTTGATCATTATTAAAGTAGCGTTCCCAAAGTTGCTATGAACCCAAAGGAGTGTTTTGACCCAAGCCTCGTTCAAATCAAACAAACGCAAAACAGAGATAAAAGCAAAACCTTTTTAATGTGTCTCTGTGAATTCCATTCATTCACAGTAAAGTGTTATTAAAACTAATTGTTCCAGATAAGAGCAAGCCCTGTCAAGATTGTGCAAGGCTGCCAAGAATACAAAATAAATTGCCAGGAAATATTCAAAGCCAAAAGTCTCCAAAAACAAACCAGGATAGACTGAACTTCCATGATAACTTGAAGTGCAAGAACTTCTTTGCTTCCTGCAAAGAATCCCACCTCTGAGGGCTGGCTTTTATCCCTTAAGGGAGGGCCATAACCTTGCAGCCTTACTCCTGAGTCGCCCGTGCTGCTGCAGCTGCTCTTTCCTCCGAGCAGGCCTGCACGCATGCACACTGGGCACAGGCTCCTCAGGCTCCTCTGCATCATTGCTGCCAGACTCCACAAGCTCCGAAAGCAGCCTCCCACTCTCTGATAGTCCTGGTCCCATCCCTGCATCACATGCAGGCCCCTCATCTGAGTCCTTGCTCTCTGAGACCTCAGCCATCCGCACCTGCTGCCAGCGAACCACAACAAGGAGGCTTATAAATTTGATGGATAAATAAATAGGCTTCCCATCAGAGGAGAACATTATTGGGATGAATAAAACACAATGCAATAATCCAGAATCCAAAAAGACTATCCCTACAACTTATGTAACAGATAGTCATGCAATGTCATTAAAATATGCCCAGCTATACAATACATTGCAATGGAATCATCACCATCCATCAAAAGGCTAATTCTCCCATCCATCAAAAATAAATGTGAGAAAACCAAAAGACTAATAAAACCTCCTGGCATCCCTGCAGCTCACAAACCATCAAAATCCCATTGCTGTGGTTAAGAACAGATACTTATGTAAAAGATATCAGCTTGAAATACAGAGAGTACCCAAGCTGATAATATAAATAATTATTATGGATAACTTAACAATAATTGTTTTTGCACCACTGTAATCTGCATTAATGCTGTCATCATCTACTTATTTTCCTACATTGTTTTCCTACATAATAAGCCTACATTGTCAAGAGTCCAATGAAAATGCAGACTTTCATAAATTGTTACAAGAAGGGAGGCTATTCAGAGGCAGTATGGAAGCTATTCATTTCCCTATTTTATTGCTGGAGACTTTGCATGTTTGTCATTTCTGTGTTAGGGTCTTCAATATATAGTTTTCTTCCAACAGTTTCAGGGAAATCGAACATTTCCCCTCCATCAGCATCCCAACTTTCCAGTATTGCAAAACTAGTTGAAAACTCATGCTACAGATTCTTAGATTCTGCCAATCTCAAAAGACCAAGAACATGAGCGGTAACCATACGAGCCAAACTGTGCTCACCTCTTTTCTTCTCGGCTATTGGAGAAAGAAGACTTTCATCCATTCTTTGCTACTACCAGCTTTGAAGCAATAAAAATACTGCTGTATTGCTTTTCTTTTCTTTCAGCAACCAGCCTGGGTGGATCCAAATGTTAAATTTACTTGACCGGGTTTTTTTCTCTTTTTTTGCACACTACTGTTTTTTTTTTTCTTTTGTTGTTGTTGTTAGGGTTGAATGTATGCCTTTGTTTTGTTTCATTCTGTTTGTTTTATTGCTTTCTATTTTATTTTCTATGATAAAACAATATTGTTTGTGTTAAGTCCTGAGCATGGGCGCAAGGAACGGAGATGAGGCATCGAACTGTGACTTCAACTCTTTATTAGTGACTTCAGAACAGAGCAAAATACTTGGGCAGCAGCAGCTCTTTTATAGAGCTGGCTGCTGTCAAAACAACCAATGATTTGAGTTTACCACTCTAAGAAACGTCCAATCAGAGTCGACCCGCTGTCAGCCAATCAGATCAGCCAGAAACGACCAATCACGACTCGTTATTCGCGGGCCAATCAGAAGTGCAAGATTACGAGCCTGCTGTTGAAGTAAAACTATTAGGGTTGTTAATGAACGCGTTAACTTAGTTCGTAACACCCCTCCCCCCTAGGTTCCGTCTTAGGGGTGGGGTGACGTATTCTTGCAAGTAAGCAGGTCGCTTCACCTGTCTGTTTGACCTGCGCTGTTCCACCGGTTTCTCTGGTTCCAGTGGGCTGCTTGCTGAGCTGGATGGCGAAGACGGTCTCGCTGCTCTGTTGTGTGGCTCGGGGCTGTCCTCACCGCTCTCGCCAATGCTGTCATCGGGGTTCCTTGGATTTGCTTGCATCGCAGTGCTGCTACGTGGTGAGGCAATCACCTGGTTCGGTTCTTCTTCTGGAGGTGAGTATCCCATGGTTTTTTGTGTAGGCTGCTGAGTTCCAATTGTTAGGTTGTCTGCTATTTCTTCTTCGGCCTCCTCGGTGTCCCTTCCTCCCCCGGTTTGAGATTCAGGGGACGAGATGGACGTAGGTGCCAGTGTGGAGCAAAGCTGGTCTATGTGGCGCTTCCATAATTTTCCATCATCAGTTTGTAAACAGTAGGATCTGGGCCCAGTGAATTGAGTTATGGTAGCAGGGACCCATAGTGGGTCACCTGAGAAGTTTTTCGCAAAGACTAAGTCGCCTACCTTGAACGCACGACACTTCCTGCTGGATCCCAAAGGCTTTTCTGGTGTGTAGGTAGGGTGTAGGCGATCAAGATGTGAGCGAAGTTTCCGGCCCATCAGGAGTTCGGCCGGAGTTCTGTTTGTGGTGCTGTGTGGGGTGATGTGCTGGAGGAGAAGCATTCTGGTTATCTTGTCGTCAATGTCCCCATGTTCCATTTTGTGTAAGGTCTTCTTCACGAATTGAACCATTCGCTCAGCCCTGCCGTTGGTCGCAGGGTAAGCCGGCGATGTTAAAGCGTGGCGGATGCCCCTGTCTGCTAGATACTGTTCAAATGCCAGGGCAGTGAACTGGGGGCCGTTATCTGAGACTAAAACGTCCGGCAATCCGTGCGTAGCAAATAATTTATTCAATTTTTTAATGACTGCTTCTGTGGTGGTGCTCTTCATTTTGTGGACCTCGAGCCAGTTGGAATAGGCATCCACTGTTATAAGAAAAGTGTGCCCTTTTGTGGGTCCCGCAAAATCGATGTGGATGCGGGACTAGGGACCGCGAGGTGCTTCCCACTCAGTTGGAGTTGCTTTTGGTGGGGCAGTGCGAATTTCCTGGCACTTGCTATATGTGGCCACCCAGGCTTCTATCTGTTTATCTATACCCGGCCACCACGCGTAGCTTCTTGCCAGTGCCTTCATTCGCACGATGCCTGGATGACCATCGTGCAATAGTTTTAAAACTTTATGTTGTAGCTTCTCTGGGATGACGACTCTGTCTCCCCACAAAATGCAGCTCTTTTGAGAGAATAGTTCTGTTTGCCGATGTTTGAAAGGCGCAAAGGTGTCGTTGAACTCGTTGTCAGGCCAACCTCGTTCTACCCAGCTGAGGACTCGTGCCAATACAGGATCCCGTTTTGTTTCTGTGGCGATGTCTCGTGCAGTCAGCGGTGGTGAGGGAAGAGTCTCAATTTGGAGTGCAGTTAGGGTTGGAGCTGGATCGTCGATGGCTTCAGGTAGCGGGGAACGACTCAAAGCGTCAGCGTGGGGAATGGCTTTCCCCGGGCGGTGTTGCAGTTGATAATCGTATGCGGCTAGAAACTCTGACCAACGTGTCATTCTTGGCGATAAAATGTGGGGAGTTGGTTTGTCTCCCGCTAAAATGCCAAGCAATGGTTTGTGATCGGTGATTATAGTAAATTGTCTTCCATATACATACTCATGGAAACGCTTAATGGCAGACACAATAGCGAGAGCCTCTTTATCGAGTTGGCTATAGTTTCTTTCAGTCTTTGATAAGGTCCTTGAGAAAAACGCAATAGGTGCCTCATTGCCGTTTGGCAGGATGTGGCTCAAGATGGCTCCCACTCCAAACGGTAAGGCGTCACAGGTGAAAGTTAAAGGCAAAGTCTCGTTATACTGCATTAATACAGCATCTGAGGTTAAGAGGTCTTTTACTTGTTGGAATGCTCGTTCTTCCCGATGTCCCCAGACCTAGGAAGCCTTCTTGTCGAGTAGCCTGTGTAGGGGCTCAGCTACAGTCGCCTTCTGGGGTAAGAAGATGTTATAAAACTTAATGAGTCCCAGGAAGGCTTGGAGGTCTGTCTTATTTCTAGGTCTTGGGGCGTTTTTGATTGCAGTTAGATTTTTTTCGGTGGGGTGGATTCCCTGTCTGTCAAGAAGGTATCCAAGGAACTCCACCCTCTCCGTACAAAGTTGACACTTGTCTTTTTTTACCTTCAGGCCAGCGTCTTTAAATTTTTGGAGAACCATTCTGAGTCGTTTTTCTAATACTTCTCTAGTAGGGGCAGCTATTAAAACGTCATCAAAATAAGGCACGACCCCTTTTATGCCTTGTAATAGTCTCTCCATCAGACTTTGGAAAATGCCCGGTGCTACGCTTACTCCGAATTGGAGTCTATTGCACTTAAAGGCACCTCTGTGTGTGACTATAGTCTGGGCTTCTGCGGTCTTCGCATCTACGGGTAGCTGTTGGTACGCCTGAGCTAAGTCCAATTTCGCAAATATTTTTCCGCCACCCAGGGAGTGAAGAAGGTGTTGAACCACAGGTACTGGGTAAGCGCTCTGCTGAAGCGCATGATTTAGGGTGGCCCGGTAATCCCCACAAATTCTTAACGATCCATCTGGCTTTATGGGTGTTACTATTGGGGTCTCCAATCGGGCGTGGTCAATCGGTTCCAACACACCCTGGGCTATTAATTTGTCCAGTTGCTCGTCAATCTTTGGCTTGAGTGCAAAGGGCACCCGACGAGGCTTAAGGTGAATGGGAACTACATCGGGGCTGAGATTAAATGATATAGGGGTCCCCTTGTACTTGCCTAGCTTCTCTGTAAACACGTCCTGGAATTCCTGGACGAGGGCCTCTTCCCAGTCATTGCTTCCGGTTTGGTGGATGCCAGCTAGTTCAATTCCAAGTGGGGCAAACCACTGTAACCCTAGCAAACTGGGTCGGTCACGATCGATAACGGTCAGAGGTAGCGATGCGGTGCGGTCTTTGAAGGATACTTGGACGTGGCTGGAGCCGACAACCGGAATTCTGTTTCCTTGGTAGTCCGCTGTTTGAGGGTTTTCCAGGAAACCATCAATAGGGACGACCCCGAGTCGACTTCCATCACGCAAGGTCGATTCTCAATAGCAACCCTTACTCGGATCTTCTTTGCATCCAGGGACGAAGCGTGGCCGATAGTGGTGGTATGGTGTGCCTCTTCTCATCTAGTTGAAGTGGCAGGTGCTTGATTTCTGTAGTAGTGGTTGTTCCATTGGTGGTTCAGGTGGTCCCGATTTGCCAGTGGGTTGCCTGTAGCCTGGCGGAGATTATTCTCCCTCCTGATTGGACTGGACCCTCTCTTGCTTCTACAGACTTTGCGATGTGGCCTCTCTTCCCACAGGAACGGCAGAGTGCATCGAGGAATTTGCAGTCTGATCGCGGCTGGTTTGCCCCACAACCAGAGCATTGGCGCGGCAGTCTTTGGTTCCATTGGTCTCGTTGGTCGCGTTCGGACCGGAGTCAGTTGACCTCCTCCTCCTCGCTGTCTGACGAGGATTCGAGGTCTTCATGATGGGCGGTAGTAGTGTGCCTCTCAGAGGAAGGCGTACTGTCCCTAGCGAGTTGGCGGTGCAGTGCGTTCGTTCGGCGCATTCGAGCGGCTGACTTCCTGGTTGCTTCTGCTGCAGTAGCGTCGGCGATGACATCTGTGAGGCTGATGTCTCCTTTCGTCATGATCTTGCTCTGCACAGTGTGGTCATCTAATCCCAGAACTATTCGGTCTCTCATGGCTTCCTCGAGGTTTGCGAAACCACAGAGGCCTCCCAGGTTCCGGAGGTCCACGATGAAGTCTCCAACGCTCTCGTTTTTCTGTTGGTCCCTCTGGTAAAACTCGTGTCTTCGGATAAGTGTTGGCACCGCGGGTGCATAATGGGCCCGGAGGATCGGCGTGAGGTTATCCCAATCCATTGTCTTCACCTCCACGGGTTTTGCAAGTGCCTTAGCCATTTTAAAAACGGCGGGCCCGCAATGGGTCAGGAATACCGCTCGTTTCTTGCCAGGCGTAGCATCTTTCAGATTGTTGGTCTCCAGGAACATCTGGAACCGGTCCATATACGAGTCCCAGTCTTCGTTTGCCAGGTTAAATGGAGCGGGTGGTATGGCGCCGCTGGTCATCCTGCCGTTTGTTGCTTGCGCTCTCAGCCACGTGCTCTGTAATGCTCGATGCGTGCTCAGTCAGCTCTATCATCTCCGTATCCCATCCTCGTCGCCAGTGTTAAGTCCTGAGCATGGGCGCAAGGAACGGAGACGAGGCATCGAACTGTGACTTCAACTCTTTATTAGTGACTTCAGAACAGAGCAAAATACTTGGGCAGCAGCAGCTCTTTTATAGAGCTGGCTGCTGTCAAAACAACCAATGATTTGAGTTTACCGCTCTAAGAAACGTCCAATCAGAGTCGACCCGCTGTCAGCCAATCAGATCAGCCAGAAACGACCAATCACGACTCGCTATTCGTGGGCCAATCAGAAGTGCAGGATTACGAGCCTGCTGTTGAAGTAAAACTATTAGGGTTGTTAATGAACGCGTTAACTTAGTTCGTAACAGTTTGCTTTAAAATGCTTTGACTATCTGTCACTCCCCACAAAAAGTAAACAAAATAAATCTCTGGCACTAACATCTATGTTTTCAGTACATGTATTTGTGTCATCTGTCCTGTAGCTTGTAACATAATATGAAAGGTTGCTGTGATGGAAATTTATTCAAGGATAAGTTAACAAGAAAAGTAGAAATTGAAACATTTAAATTATCCCAAGGATTCACTTCCCACTTTTTTTAGCACCATATCTTTGTTTCATTTAGAAGTCCTATATGTTTTGAAGGAAAAATGTTAGCATGCTGGTAATTGTACATTTAGATGTTTTTCCTAAAAACACCAACCATGGTTAGATTCTGCTACAGTAGCTGGGTTGGGGAAGGGGAGAAAATGAGCTCTAAACAATATATATATAGAGAGAAACAAGCCCTAAAAGTTAGACATTGATACCTATGGAGTGGAAAAAATAATGGCAACTTTGATCCAAAGGCAGGATACAAGAGTTTCTGCAGATGAGAAAATGAATTACGAAAACAACTACCAAGCTGCTGCAATTCAAAGGATAATCCAAATGCTAGACTTTTTGTGTTCTCTGCACAAATAAAAAAATATGCTAGACAACATGTGATTCAGAGCACTGTTTTCAAAGCAGCACAACTTTATCATTTTACAAGACTTGTGTGGCTGCTTTAGAAGATGCTCCCAGCAATCATTGCCAACGAAAGAAAATGAGATTCATGCTCACATAGAGGCAACTTCCAAAGCTCTTCTGCAAGACCGCATTAAAAAGAGCCGTTTTCAAAAGCTTTTGCATGGCCTGATTTTCTAATAAACCTGCAGCAGAGAAAGAAATAAGTTGATTCATCTCTCCCAAACTATATGAGACCACAAAAAAAAAAAAAAGCAGAAATGATCCTGATGCAAATCAGCAGTGCTCCAAGATTGCAGAGGACATGATGTAGTCATCATCAGGTTGAACAGAGCTTTATTTGTTTATGTGATGTGGGAAAGGAGACTGATATCATTGCTAAAAGATCCAAACCTTTTGAGGTCATTCATTTAGAGACTTCCGTCCATGTTATTCTCACAAATTAACTTATTTGTGTCTTTTCTACAATCGGGTATAAATTTCAGAGTTTGCAATATAGTTCTATAAAGCATTAAAAATATGGAATTGGCAGATGAGTTCCTATGTCAACAAAGAGCTTTTTTATGGGTTTTATTCTAAAGAGCAGCTGGCTCTTCACTGAAGACTTTATGGTGGTGAAAGTAGTTTTGAACTGAGAATGAGGCATTGAGTTTAGTCATTTGCCAGAATGAAAAGGCTGATGACGATTTTGTTTCTTTATGTTGCAGGCAAAATTTAGTCCAGCTGTATCACTATCATATGGTAGCCTAATCTTTTTTTGTACCATCACATGATCATTCAAAATGGCCATTGAATGAAAAAAAGGTGTCTTTCCTACAGATGATGTCCATGTGAGCAATGGTGCTGTCTAAAACCTCAGAGTCATCATCAATCAACCTACATAACACTTGCTGATGGCAAGTGGACTAAGGCAATCATAGAATAGATTCCACTTGATAAAAAGTGTCCACAAAAGAGAGCAACAATATTAGCAAGTATTGTGGACCTGACTAGCAAAGTAAAGCACAAGACCGTATTGGTGTTTTTTTTTTAAATAAAATTTTATTTCAGTTTTCCACATATTAAAAACATCTTTTTATTAGTAAACAGCATGATTCCAGGTAATCACATTTCCATACAAACATGATTATAATTTCATACTTATCTTTCACATTCATATCTTACCATTACTTTACATATTTTGTATTATTTTTTATCAGATACGTTCCTCCAGCTTATTTTTTTTTTCAATTCATTACTTAACCTATTTTCTTGAACTTTAAATAACTCTCATATCTTTCTACTCATTCTACTTTATACTTTTATCTGTCAAGTTTGCAATTTCATCACATATTCTTATTTCATTGGTCCAAAAATTCCATCTCAATTCAAACATTTCAAAAAGTTTTCCCCACAATTACCAATTAGAGTGTGCCACCCTTATAGCTTATATATCATTTAATTAATCCCCCTTTAAATTCCAATAATTATTTAACTAATCATCTAACAACTATATAACAATCTTTTTGGGCTCCTGTGCCAAAAAATGTGTGCACATTGACGCTCGTGTGCTTGTGTGCTCGTGTGCCAGCACCCAGAAGGCAGTGCACACACCCAAATCCCCTGTGCATGTGCACACAATCCCCCAATCCTCCCTGCCCCCGTTACCTGCACTGTGCCACACAGTTGATTTTCGGCTGGTTTGAGGCCTTTTTTGGCCTCCCAGAAGCTTGATCCAAAGGCAAGCTTCTGGGAGGCCGAAAAAGGCCTCAAACCAGCTGAAAATCAGCTGTGAGGTATGAGCATGCACAGTGAGGTAAGTTTGCCTGGAGCTCATGTGCCGGCACAAATGGCTCTGTGTGCCACCTGTGCCATAGGTTCGCCATCACGGATATAACATATATACCTTTTAATTCAGATTCCACAAGTTTTCCCTTTAATTGCATAAAAAATAATTATGATTTCAAAAAGAAAAATTAATCTATTCAATTCATCATAAAGACTGATATTATTCTCTTTACAACAATCCTCATATTTCATTTCAGTTGTAGTCTATAAATTCACTAAATGTAGTTAATAAACTTATTATATTTTTTCTTTTTTCACATCCCTTCCATTTAACTTTGTATATTGTTTAATAAAAAAAGACAAACATTCCAATAACAAAACAATATCAGTTCCAGTTTTTCATTTTAATAATCTATATTTCCCTCTTTTCTAATTAATTTGTTACTTCTAATGCATTTATAATATTACCTCCTCAACTTTCAGAGTCCCCTTTCTTAATTCTTAATTAACCATTATCTCTATGTCTTTTTAACAAACAATTTCCTTTCATTTTTATTTGATTTCCATATTTCTTTGTTTCCTGGTCCTATTTCTTATTGTCTCTTTTCCCCTTCATTCTTTCCCTTCTTTTCTTTTACCCTGATTTTTGTCCCCCTCCCTCTTTAAAACTTCCTTCTGGATTTCTCTTTTGTGCTTTTTTCCTTTTACTTTGATGGTTTTCAAAATTACCTCCCCAAACCTTCAATTTTTAATTCCCATTTCCCCCTCTTTGCTTTAATTTTTGTTGTTCCAAATGTTCATTAAAGATGGCCTCTTCTTCAATCAGTTCCTCTTCTTCTGGCACTCCTTGTTGTTCTTCATGCTCAAAAATTGCCATTTCTAAAAGTTGTAAGGCAGAGCAAAGCAATTTACCTTCTTCTTGTAGCTTTTCTTTCATGTTTCTAAGTTCCATTTTTATTTCCAAGAACATTTCTGCCATTTTTAATCCACTTCTGTCTAATAACTTAATTCAACCAGTGTCTATGAAATTTATTTTCAACTATCAGCTTTTATGAATTCCTCTTTAGGTTTATCAGATTCATCCAATAGTTCAGTGTCCATAGATTAAAGTTTATATCCTGGTTAGCTCTTTCTCTTCATGGTGGCCATGTTTGACCACTGCTACAGCCATCTTCGGAGCAGAGTAAAATGCCAAGCCAGGGAGAGAAGATGCGTTTCCCCTTGACCCAGCTAGTGGTCTCCCCTTTCTTCACTACCCCTACGGGGTAGTTCTGGCCCCAGATGCAGATGATCAGGGCCCTCCGATGGAAGAGCAACGGATCGAACCTGCGGACAATCGTGGTCTCTGGTCCGTCTTTGAGGAAGTCCAACCAGACATTCCAAGACCATATTGATTTTGTAGCCCTCATCCTGCAGTGGGTAGACTATGGCAAAAATGATGGTGATGAAATTGATTAGAAACTTAAATGTACACATTTCAACTCAACTGTAATGAAATATGTAATGGATCCTGAGATAATGTACTTATACTTATTATCTTGTAAACAATTGGCAAATCAAATAAATAAATAAATAAATAAATAAATAAATAAATAAATAAATAAATACATAAATAAATAAATACATAAATACATAAATAAATAATGAAGGAAGAGACAGTTCAATCCAAAGGAGGAAAAGAGTGTGACAAAGAGAGCAACTTCTCACAAATGAAGGCAAATATACATGACCTCTACAGTAACATCTCCTTTACTACACTACATATATGTATGTTGAATGCAAGCATTGCTTTGCATTAACCTTTCCAGAAATTACACACTCTTTCCATAAATTCAAGTGTTTCCTCTTTCCTGACTTGAACCAGCCTCACAGAGCTTGTCATCAACTAAAGCTTCCTCGAGTTCATAGATGCATTTCCACAATTCTTTAGATTCTGTTCAGTGACTCATTAGCATATATATAAACAAAGGGCTATCAATATATCTGATCCCTCCTGTCCACATCCTTCTGGTCTTAGAGGACAACATTTCAGCTCTGAATACCCTCTGGTGATGCCTTTTCTCCCAAAGCTGTTTGTTATTCACTAGCATTCCATAACTGCCTCTTCTGATTTACTGATTGTCTTGCAGCCATTTAGGTTTACAAAGGAACAGGCTATTGTTTTGATAAATGGTACAGTTTAGGAGCAATAAAGAAAGCTATGATAGGAGAAGCTGCAGATCTACTTTTTCTTCTTTCATTTTCAGTTTTTCCTGTAGGCCATTGCTTGAAACATTAGGAGAGGTGGATAGGTATGGCAAACTCTCAGCAAGCATTCACAAAAGGAGATGCTGGGACTTTCTTCATTTGAAGAACTCCATTCTCTGATTTTGCTGGA